>NW_016107928.1:586069-587260 GCF_001604975.1 Cebus imitator | reverse complement strand
AAAAAAAAAAAAAAAAATTAAGATTAAATTAAAATTAAAAAATAAATGGGTGGATTCTTTGGCATGTGTTTTGCAACTCAATAAAGCTATTTTTAAAATGAAGAGAAAAAAAACAGCTCTTCCTAAAATGTTTGGGACCCTACATGACTTGTCTCAGACTCTTCCTGACATGCCTCAGATGATTCTGACTTGATTGAGATACTTTCTGACTTCTGGGAGACACTGCCTGACAGGTTTCAGATCCTTCTGGCTGTATTTGATCTCTTTTTTTCTGTTTGAGATCTTCCTAACTTGAGTGAGACCCTTCCGGTCTCACTCGTTTTATTCCTTCCTTACATGGTTGAGAAAGTTCTTGATTTGCTGAAATCTTTTCCTGATTATTCGAGACACTCCCTGCCTGGTTGAGATACCTCCTGAAATGTAAATGTCTCTTCCTGATTATTTGAAACCCTTCCTGACTGGTTTAGACCTTGACTAACATGTTGAGATCCTTTCTGGTGTATTTTGGACCTTTCCTGATTGTTTGAGACCCTACCTAACTTGACTGGGACTCGTTCTGACTTGTTTGAGATCTTTACTCAAATGGTTAAAACCTTTCCTAATTTAAGACATTTCGGGATGGGCAGTGTCTCACGCTCATAATCCCAGCACTTTGGCAGTCTAAGGCAGAATGATGCTTGAGGCCAGGAGTTTGAGACCAGCCTGGGCAGCAAAGCGAGACCCTGTTTCCACAAAAACATTAAAAAATTTTAAAAAGGCCAGGCACGGTGGCTCACCTCTGTAATCCCAGCACTTTGGGAGGCCAAAGTGGGCAGATGACAAGGTCAGGAGTTTGAGACCAGCCTGACCAACATGGTAAAATCCCATCTCTACTAAAAATACAAAGATTAGCCAGGTGTGGTGTTGCACATCTATAATCCCAGCTACTAGGAAGGCTGAGACAGGAGAATCACTTGAGCCGAGGAGACAGAGGTTGCAGTGAGCCGAGATCACGCCACTGCATTCTAGCCTGGGCGACAGCAAGAATCTGTTTCAAAAATAAATAAATAAATAGACAAACAAACAAACAAACTAGCTGGGCATGGTGGTGTGCTTCCGTGGTCCCAGCTACTCAGGAGGCTGAGGTGGGAGGATCACTTGAACCCAGAAGGTCAAGACTGCAGTGAGCTATGATGGTGCTACTGCACTCCA
>NW_016107928.1:578090-585998 GCF_001604975.1 Cebus imitator | reverse complement strand
TCCTGGTTTGTTAAGTTATCTTCCTATTTGAGACTCTCTGACTTATCTGAGACCCTTCCTGACTATTTGAGACCCTTTCCGATGACTTTGAACCTCTTTCTGTCATGTTTTATGTCCTTCCTGACTGGTTTGAGACTCTTTTTTTTGAGACAGAGTCTTGCTCTGTCACCAGACTGGAGTGCAGTGGCATGATCTCAGCTTATTGCAACCTCCACCTCCCAGGTTCAAGCAATTGTCCTGACTCAGCCTCCGGAGTAGCTGGGACTACAGGCGCATGCTACGTGCATGCTACCACACCCAGCTAATTTTTGTATTTTCAGTAGAGATGGGGTTTCACCATGTTGGCCAGGATGCTCTCAATCTCTTGACCTCATGATCTGCCTGCCTCAGACTCCCAAAGTGCTGGGATTACAGGCGTGAACCACCACACCTGGCTGACACTCATTCTTACTTGCTTAAGACCTTTTCTCAAAGGTTTGAGATCCATCCTGACCTGGTAAGAGTCTTCCTCCTAATGTTTAGACCCTTCTTGGCTTGTTTACTAGATGCTTTTCCTGACATATTTTTAAAATGTAATTTACAGTTCTGGGATACATGTGCAGGACCTGCAGTTTTGCTACACAGGTAAACGTGTGCCATGGTGGTTTGCTGCACCTATCAACACATCACCTAAGTATTAAGCCCAGCATGCATTAGATATTTATCTTGATGCTCTCCCTCCCCCTACCCCACCTCTGCCCCACAGGCCCCAGTGTGTGTTGTTCCCCTCCCTGTGTCCATGTGTTCTCATTGTTCAGCTCCCACTTATAAGTGAGAACACGCAGTGTTTGGTTTGCTGTTCCTGTGTTAGTTTGCTGAGGATAATGGCTTCAAGCTCCATCCATGTCCCTGCAAAGGACATGATCTCCTTCCTTTTTAAGTCTGCATAGTATTCCAAGGTGTATATGTATCACATTTTCTTTATCCAGTCTATCATTGATACTTGACACTCTTCTGGACAGACATGAGATGCTTTTTGATGTATCTGAAGCCCACCTTAATACATACAAGATTTTTCCTGATGACTTTGAGACTGTATCTGTTATGTTGGAAAACTCTTCTGACTTGTTTAATATGCTTCATGGCATGTTTCAGATGCCTGACACATGTGAAGCTTTTCATGGTGTATTTAAGACACTTTCCCTTTCTTTCAGACCCTTCCTGACATGTTTTTGAAACATCCCAATTTGTTAGAGATACTTACTGACCTGTTTCAAAAATTTCTCAACTTTGAGACTCTTTTTTTATGTTTGAAATCATTCCTGGTGAATTTGAGACCCTCTATTTGAGACTCTTAAATTCCTGGTGAATTTGAGACCCTAATCTATTTGAGACTCTTCCTGATGCGTCTGAAACCATTTTTGACTTGCCTCATCTTACTTGACTTTTCCTGACATATTTGAGATGCTTGCTGACCTGTTTGAGATACTTCCTGACCTATTTGGACCATTCCTGATTATTCAAGACTCCCTGAAAATGTTGAGACACCTCCTGACGTGTACGTGATAGTTTCTGGCTTGTTTCAGAACCTTCTAGACATGTTTGAGTCTCTTCCCAAAAAGAGCATCTTTGGGATCCTTTAAAAAAAAAAAAAAAGAACAGGTTCTGGCTCTGTCACCCAGGCTAGAGTGCAGTGGCACAATCTCGGCTCACTGCAACCTCCACCTCCTGGGTTCAAGTGATTCTCCTGCCTCAGCCACCCAAGTAGTTAGGATTACAGGCGCCTGCCACCATGCCTGGCTAACTTTTTGTATTTTTAGTACAGACAGGGTTTCACCATGTTGGCCAGGCTGGTCTTGAACTCCTGACCTCGGGTGATCCGCCCCCGCTGGCCTCCCAAAATGCTAGGATTACAGGTGTGAGCCACTGCATCAGGCTTTTCCTAGTCTTTCGATCAAAATTATCTTCAATTCTGCCTAAGTGTCTTGTGTTTTTCGTTAGAACATAGTTTTGGCTATTATCTCTGAGAACCAAAATAACAATGTCTTACAAGGAAGAAAGCAGAGCATTTCTCCCTCTGGGCATAGGTAGTCCAGGGCTGATGTTTCAGCACCACGGTGGTTCCTCGGCTCCTCCTGTGTTACGAAACTACCATCCCTGAGTGAAGAGTTGTCCACGTGATACCAGATGGCTCATTACCACATTCCTCTTCCAGCCAGCAAGGAGGGCAAAGAGGAAGGGGCGTAGGAAACTCTGCTCCTTTAGGGGCATGATCCAGAAGTTGCATACATAAGTTCTGCTCACATATAGTTGGCCAGAATGTAGTCACATGGCCACACCTAGCTGTAAGGGAGGATGGGTAACGTAGTCTCTATTCCAGGAAGCCATTTTGCCTTCTTAAATTCAGGATTTATTTTGCTATCAAAAAATGAACAAAAAGGATTTGGAAGAACAATTAGCAATCTATCCACAATTTCCCATTTTGAAACTTAGATGTTTTCAATTTGGCCAGGAAAAAAAAAAAAAATTCCCTCCTCCGGCAAGAGAAAAAAAAAGGAACTTCCCCCCTTTTCTCTTCCTTAACTTGGTAGCTCCCACAGAGGAATGGTTTTTAAGGCTAAGCAATGAAAGCAGGAGGGAAAAAGGCTGCTGGAATTTAGAGTATTTCTTTGTAATCAAGAATGCTTTCAGCTATCGGGCTAGGACCTAAAGACCAACCTGAATTTTGTAATTGAGTATCTGTGTCTGCAGCAAAAGCACAGAACATTTTTAGATGCAGATAGTATCAGATCACCATCTGGACTATAAATAATTTATACATTTCAGATACCTGGGAATCACATGAGTCAGGAACAAATAAGGTACTAAATCTCAGTGAGAAAAAATATCTCCAAACACTGTATCTGTGAATCCAATTTAAAGTCTAATGACGGTTTGGAGAATTGAATAAAAATACAGTAAAGATCTCTATTGCTTATGCAAAATTGAATAGCCTTATTTTTTATTTTAAAAAATATACAAAGAAAAGGCTGAGCAAATTAAGCTTAATTCTCCACAATCCAGTCATGGGGGGTGTGGATGGGGGGCAACTAGAATTGAATTCTATATCCAGCGCCCTGCCTTTGGGTTTTAGAAATAAGACTCTTAATCAGATCCTGACCAAACAGTGACTTTGCATATTGGGCCCCAAGTTTGTAAAATATGATCACTCTTTTTACTATTTTTGAGAGAGTTTGCTGAAGCATCTGACTGAGTACACTTGAAGAATGACAAAACATGACAGAAAGAGGGTCTAGGGGCTGATCCTGATTGGCAGTGGGAGAATGAAGCAGAATACTGGGCTGCCCCAGATCCAATGGATGGGGCACAGACAGGGGACAGGGTTGAGTTGGGCATTGCCAGAAAGTCACAACAGATGTTCTTTCAGAGTGGAGCCAGGAGCCTGAAACCTAGAAATGAACTCAGTTAGGAGCTGGCAAGATAACCTGCCTGCTGACCTTCACCAAGTACTTGTCGGTGGCCTTGGTCAGCCTTTACAGGCCCAGCCATCTACCTGCCAACCTCTCTCTGGACAGTGTCTTAAAGGCCCCACAGAGGAAGTTTCAGCATTGTACACTCTGGGATGAAGTCCAGTGAGGTGGGTGGGCATGTTTCTGTGTTATTGAGAAATGGGTGATCACGTGACATTCCTCTGACTTGGAATATGTGTGAACACCAGTAAGTGTCCCTGATCACTTAGAATTTTTATTTTATTTTTATTCAAAGAGTTCTTTTAGACTTAGCCAGACATTTGTTTTTCTCATATATCACTTTTGGATATACATTAAAAAAGAAAATTTAAATTGGTTAAAGTATTCCTAAAACTTCATTACATTTAGAATCCTCCTTTTCTGAATTAACTATTAAAAACTGAGATACAACATATGTGTGTGTGTGTAAATTTTTTTTTTTTTTAAGACAGCGTCTCGCTCTGTCACTCAGTCTGCAGTTTAGTGATGCAATCACAGCTCACTGTAGCCTCGACCTCCTGGACTTAAGTCATCCTCCCACCTCAGCCTCCCAAGTAGCTGGGACTACAGGTGTGAGCCACCACACCCAGCTAATTTTTGTATTTTCAGTAGAGACGGGGTTTCACCATGTTGACCAGGATGGTCTCGATCTCTTGACCTCGTAATCCACCCGCCTCGGCCTCCCAAAGTGCTGGGATTACAAGCGTGAGCCACCACGCCCGGCTCAGCTAATTTTTTAAAACTTTTTGTAGAGACAGAGTTTCACTATGTTGACCAGGCTGGTCTCAAACTCCTGGACTCAAGCGATCTGCCTGTCTCAGCCTTTCAAAGTGCTGGGATTACAGGCATGATCTACCACGCCTGGCCTGTATATATTAAAGTATGTAAAGTACACTAGTCATAAATGTTTATACACACACATATGTACATAAACACGCATATATTCTGGTAACCACCATCCAAAAGACGTAGAGCAATTGAGACTTTCATACATCATTGGTGGGAGTAAAAATTCATACCACCACTTTGAAAAACAGTTTTATGGCCAGGCGCTGTGGCTCACACTTGTAATCCCAGCAATTTGGGAGGCCAAGATTGGCGCATCACCTGAGGTCAGGAGTTTGAGACCAGCCTGACCAACATGGAGAAGCCCCATCTCTACTAAAAATACAAAATTAGCCAGACATAGTGATGCATGCCTATAATCCCAGCTATTCAGGAAGCTGAGGCAAGAGAATCACTTGAACCCGGGAGGCAGAGGTTGCAGTGAGCCAAGATCATGCCATTGTACTCCAGCCTGGGCAACAAGAGCGAAACTGTCTGAAAAAAAAGAAAAACAGTTTTACGGTATCTACTAAAGTTAAGCATATGCCTGCTTTATGATCTAGCAATCCCTCTCCTAAGTATATACTCAAGAGAAATGAGTGCATATGTCCACCAAAATGCATGTATAAGAATATCTAGGGCCAGGTGTGGTGGCTCATGCCTGTAATGCCAGCACTTTGGGAGGCCGAAACAGGTGGATCACTTGAGGCCAGGAGTTCAAGACCAGCCTGGCCAACATGGTGAAGCCCCGTCTTTACAAAAAAAAAAAAAACTAAAATTATCTGGGCGTGGTGGTACACACCTGTAGTCCCAGCTACTCAGGAGGCTGAGAAAAGAGAATTGCTTGAACCCAGGAGGTGAAGGTTGCAGTGAGCCAAGATCGCGTCACTGTACTCTACCCTGGGTGACAGAGCGAGGCTTCATTTAAAAAAAAAAACCAAAACCCATAATATGAGGTATTATATTACATTAGATTACAGATGAAATGCTAGAGGAATCCAGAGATCAGGGAAGACATCCTGGAGATCATTCCTTCATTCATTCATTGCATAGCATCTATCAGTATTTCATTCTTAGCTATAGCAAAATAATATCCATTGCATGGCTAGATAGCATTTTGTTTATCTATTCATCAGTGGATGGATATCTGGGTTATTTCCATCTTTTGGCTAGTGTGAATAATGCTGCCATGAACATCTGCATACAAGTCTTTGTGTGGACATATGTGTTGGCCTCTCTTAAGTAGATACCTAGGAGTAGAATTTCTGAGTCATATAGTAAATTCTGTTTAATTTTTTAAGAAACTGCCAAACTATTTTCCAAATTCGTTATACCATTTTGTCATACTACCCAGCAATATGTGAGGTTTTCTATTTCTCCACATTTATGCCAGCATTTGTTACTGTCTGTCTTATTTTATTCTAGCCATCACAGTGAACATGAAGTATCTCACTGTGGTTTTGATTTGCATTTGCCTAATGATGATGATGTTAAACATCTTTTTTCTTTTCCTTTTTTTTTGAAAGATGGAGTTTTGGGCTGGGCAAGGTGGCTCACACCTGTAATCCCAGCACTTTGGGAGGGTGGGGCAAGAGAATCGCTTGAAACCCTGGGGGGCGGAGGTTGCAGTGAGCCAGGATCACGCCACTGCACTCCAGCCTAGGAAACAGAGTGAGACTCTGTCTCAAAAAAAAAGATAAGAGTTTTGCTCTTGTTGCCCAGGCTGGAGTGCAATGGCGAAATCTCAGCTCACTGCAACCTCTGTCTCCCGGGTTCAAGCGATTCTCCTGCCTCAGGTGCATGCCACCACACCTGGCCAATTTTTTGTATTTTTAGTAAAAGATGGGGTTTCATCATGTTGGCCAGGCTGATCTCAAACTCATGACCTCAGGTGATCCACCCGCCTCGGCCTCCCAAAGTGCTGGGATTACAGGCATGAGCCACCGCGTCTAGCCAATAAGGCTTTAACACTGTTAAACGTCTTTTCAGGTGCATTAGCCATTTATATGTCATCTTTGGGAAAATGCCTACTCAAATATTTTGCTCATTTTTAATTGACTTGTTTGAATTTTTAATATTGAGTTATAAAATTTCTTTATTTCAAGTTGAAATAAAATATAAATCTATGCAAACTTTCTGGAGTATGATGTGGCTTAAAATGTTTCAAATGCCCTAGAATTGTGTAATTGTGTGTTTGTGTGTGTGTGTGTCCCTTTAAGTAGGGCACTGTGATGTACTACCCAGATTCCCCTTCAGTGTAGGACTTCTTGCCCAACTCTAAGAGTGTGGCCAGCAGACAGCCCTCAGCTGTCATATCCTCCAGGTCTGCCTCAGCTGCAGAGGGCAGCCCATGCCCACTGACTGACGATCAAGCCAAGGGTATAAAAGTCTGGACGTTTCCACTCAGCCCTGGACAGCTCTGAACTGCTGTTCTAACCCCAGAGTTCCCTATAGGGTCAGCTGAGTCCATCAGTCCTGCATCAAAGCTCTACCCAATCCTGCTTCATCCTCCTACCTTCCACAGGTGTTGATCCCAAGAGCACTTCTTAGTGAACATCCTGCACAGTAAACCACTGCAGTGTCAGTTTCCTGAGGAACCCAACCTACAACAAGCAGCTTCATCTTAACTCCCTCAAAAGTATCATCTTCTAAGAAATTCTGTTTAATCCTAATGGCGCACATGTGCACACACACACACACACACACACACACACCATCTCTTGTTGATTGGCCCAGAAGTGAGCACCTGACCGAAGATGAACCAAACAAAGCTTTTCCCTGGGGGTGTTGAACTTGGGAATCAGAGAGACTAAGCCACTGCACCTGCCAGGTGCGAAGCTGGAAAACAGGAGGGTAGAAAGGAGTAACACAGTATATCTGGTTGTTCACTCCCAGCACAGCTCCAAAGGACCCTAGAACTATGATCAATCCTTGCCCAACCCCTGGTAATGTGGCCTTTGGAAGGTTTTTTACGTTAATGATTGATGATTTTGTTGTGTACACATGGTGCAATGGACCATGCTGTACCAGCTTGTCAGGACTGCTCTGCACAAACATCAAGATTGATGATTGCACCGGAAAGGAACCAACTGTCCAGCCGAGCTACGCGAGGAGATGAAGGGAGCAGAAATGGCCACCTCCTGGGCTATGTGGCTAAAGAGACAGCCAGCATGCTTACCTCTCTGAAGCGTGCATTCTCCCATCAGGACACCTATCCATTTGTCTTCCCCACACTGCAGAATGAATTCAGCGAGTCTCCTGCAGTCCTTTGATCTTAGAAAGCCAGACCAGAAAATAACAAGTAGCAACCTGGGGACAGTAAAAATGTCTGCCTTGGCAATCGCTTTTCCTCCTAGAGCTGATCTACTACAACAGCTCAGAACACATGCAAATGCTGCAGAATCATCCCAGTGACATATGTCTGTATAATCCACAGGCAAATTTTGAACCTAGGACCTCTTTAAACTTCTTTGCAGTTACTTAAAGTGTACTCAAGAAAGGCTAGTCTGTGTTAGTGCCAGACTGAAGTATTAGGAAGGCAATGGTTTCCAAAAAAGATAAACATTCTTCAAAGTGAAGGCTTAGAGGAAATGAT
>NW_016107928.1:561344-577202 GCF_001604975.1 Cebus imitator | reverse complement strand
AAAAAAAAAAAAAAAAAAAAAATAGCCAGGCGTGGTGGCACCCACCCATCTGCAATCTCAGCTACTTGGGAGGCTGAGACAGGAAAGTCACGTGAACCCAGGAGGCGGAGGTTACAGTGAGCCGAGACTGCACCACTGTACTCCAGCCCAGGCGACAGAGACTGCGTCTCAAAATAAATAAATAATAAATTAGCAATTCTGTGATATTCTGTTAAAGCAACACAAAATAAAGAAAGCTTCCCTCGGCAGGTCACTGTGACATATTTCCTGGGATTTAAGAACTTTCGTTTTTAAGACCCGGCTTTCTGAAAATGTTTTATAGGCAGCGAGGCACTAAATCCTCTCAGAGAAGCCAAGTCACTGAGTAAGGAAAAGTGATGAATAGCACTTCTCTGTATTGTCAGAAATCAGTGATTGGGGGATTACAGGCTTATAAATGGTTAGTTCTCTAGGAGATATCTTTCCACTTATGTCTGGCTCTGGTTAAGAATTGTTAGGAACACAAAGAAATAGACATTATTGATATTGATTTCATCAAACATTATCAGAGTAGGAAGAAAATTAAATTTGACCTTCACCTCGTACCATACACAAAAATTATTCCAGGATAAAATATTAGAACTTTATCAGAAATATAAATACTGGACAGTTGAAGGAGTGGGTATACTTTGAATCCTCAAGCAAAAATGGTTAATTTTCTAAATACTTAAAGCCCTTTCTTATCAGGCAGGTCATTTGACCTCTAAGTGGATTCAAAGACTCAGAAGGCTATGTTACCCTATAATTCCAGCATAATTAAGCTACACACTAACATAAAAATAATTTTATCAACCGGGCGCGGTGGCTCACGCCTATAATCCCAGCACTTTGGGATCTGCCAAGGCAGGTGGGTCACCTGAGAGGTCAGGAGTTCGAGACCAGCCTGACCAACATGGAGAAGCCCCGTCTCTACTAACAATACAAAATAGCTGGGCATGGTGGTGAGACAGGAGAATCGCTTGAACCCAGGAGGCAGAGGCTGCGGTGGGCCGAGATCGCACCATTGCACTCTAGCCTGGGCAACAGGAGTGAAACTCTATCTCAAAAAAAAAAAAAAAGAGAGAGAGAGAAATGCTTTTATCTTCTATCTTCAAAATGTTTTCCTAGGCTGGGTACGATGGCTCACGCCTGTAATCCCAGCACTGTAGGAGGCTGGGACAGAGGATTGCTTGAGCCCCGGAGGAGTTCGAGACCAGCCTGGGCTATATAGTGAGACCTAATCTCTACAAAAAATTTTTCTAAAAAATTAGCCAGGTATGGTGGCACACGCCTGTAGTCCCACCTAGTTGGGAGGCTGAGGCAGGAGGATCACTTGAGCCCAGGAAAATTGAGGCTGCAGTGAGCAGTGATCGCCCCACTAAACTCCAACCTGGGCCACAAAGTGAGACTGTGTCTCAAGAAGAAAAAAAAATGTTTTCCTAATAAAACATATAAATGAGAAGAAGTGAAATCCAAGTCATACATCAGTGAATTATTTTAATAATTATTGTATTCCCTAATCATAAAAGTAATAAATATTTACTGTAAAAAAAAATCTTAGAAACTAAAGAAGGTATAAGGGAGAAAAAAAATTAAAGTTATCCATAATCTCACCATTGAGGGACTACCATTTCAAATGTAGGGTTAATATGGTTTACTTCTCTTTCTGTGGGCACCTAGATGTTCGCACAGTACCTCTGTGAAACTGGGATCTCAGTATTTGCACTGTTTCAAAACCAGCTTCTCTCATTCCACAGAATATGTGCCCTTGTCATCACTTCTAATGGCTGCATGAAAAAGAGGCATCACAACCTGGTTTATCACCCTCTCATTGCCAGACATCCAAGCAGCCTCCCAATATTTGTTAATGTACAAACAAAAAACGCCAGGTCAGGTGCAGTGGCACATGTCCGTGTTCCCAGCTACTCTGGAGGCTGAGGTAGGAGGATCACCCGAGCCCAGGAGGTCAAAGCTGCAGTGAGTGGAGATGGCACCACTGCACAACTCTGTCCTCAAAAATAATAGTAATAATGCTGCTGGCTGGGCATGGTGGCTCACACCTATAATCCTAGCACTTTGGGAGGCTGAGACAGGAGGCTCACTAGAGCTCAGGAGTTCAAGATCAGCCTGACCAACATGGTGAAACCCCATCTCTACTAAAAATACAAAAGTTAGCAGGCTATGGTGGCACGTGCCTGTAGCCCCAGCAACTTGGTAGGCTAAAGCAGGAGGATCGCTCCAGCCTGGGAGGCGGAGGTTGCAGTGAGCCAAGATTGCCCCACTGCCCTCCAGCCTGGGTGACAGAGTGAGACGATCTAAAAAAAAAAAAAAAAAAGCTGCTAAGAGCACATCTGCACATGTATCCTTTCACACTTTCCATTTATTTTGTGGCTCCAGGTGCTTCAGCCTGCACAAATCACCTTTTCCTTTAATATCTAAATAAAATGCTGGAGACGCATCCCCTCCAGCAAAGGAAGTTCAGCACTTCCCCCAAGGTCTTCAAGAGGTCTCAGCGGGGTTCCGTTTCTCTCAATCGTCTCTCCCTCTGTTTTCCTGTTTATCCCTGCAAGCATTTCATCCTCTTGGGCAGCTGACCCCTTTCAACATTCCTTTGCTTTTCTTCCTTCATCTGTCCAAAGTGCCACTAATGCATGGTAGCCACATGTAGCTGACTTTCACTGAGTTTGGGGGAAATGAAAGACAATCACAACATGGGGCAGGAAGTAATCAAATTCACACCAGATATTACTGTTCCTAGAAAGTTGCTGGCCATTCTCCACCACCTGGGGACTTCTCACGGATGGCATTCCTTTATGGGTCCTGCCATGATCCTGGGACCTTCTGCCTTCTGCTCTCTTTACTGACCCCCCGACTTTTTTATATCTTCGCTCCTTTCTGTGTACCTAAACTCTTTTATTTTTATTTATTTATTTATTTGAGACAGAATCTCACTCCATCTCCCAGGCTGGAGGGCAGTGACTCATTCATAGCTCACCACCAGACTTGAACTCCTGGGCTCAAGCCATCCCCCCACCTTAGCCTCCTTGGTAGCTGGGACTACAGGCATGCACAACCATGCCTGGCTAAATTTAAAAAAAAAATTTTTTTTGGTAGAATAAGGGCCTCCCTACATTGCCCAGGCTGGTCTCAAACTCCTGGCGTCAAGCAATCCTCCTGCCTTGGCCTCCCAATGTGCTGGGATTACAGACATGAGCCACGGCACCCAGTCTTTGTGCCTAAAATCTTTATCTCCTCACTCAAGCAGACCTGAAAATTCCAAATGCCTCCTGCTTATTTTTGTTATTTTTTTTGAGACGGAGTCTCATTCTGTCACCCAGGCTGGAGCGCTGTGGTGCGATCTTGGCACACTGCAACCCTTACCTCCCAGGTTCAGGTGGTTCTCCTGCCCCAGCCTCCCAAGTAGCTGGGATTGCAGACGTGTACCACCTCGCCTGGCTAATTTTTGTATTTCTTGTAGAGACGGGGGTTTTGCCATGTTGGCCAGGCTGATCTCGAACTCCTGACCTCAGGTGATCCACCTGCCTTGGCCTCCCAAAGTGCTGGGATTACAGGCGTGGGCCACTGTGCCTGGCCCCTCCTGCTTAATATTTAATCCCTCCCACATCCCAGGCAGCAACTTCCTCCTTAAAACATTTTCTTCATTTAGCTTCAAGAACACTATATTCTCCTGATTTTCTTCCTCACTCACTGGCTCATTCTCTTCATCATGGCCTCTCAGTATCAGGATGTCCCAGGACTCAGACTTTAGACTTCTCTATTATTGCTCACTCTATTATTGCATGAGCTCACCCAGTCTAACAGCTTTAAATACCCTCTATACACTAATGAGTCTCAAATTTATATTTTCTGTCTTGACCTCCAGACTCATGTGTCCAGTTCCTCTACTAAAAACACAAAAGTATTGGATATAATCTAAATAACTTCATTTGAATGGTTATTCTGTATCTCATTCTTTTCCTCTTTCTTTTTGAGACAGGGTCTCGCTCTGTCGCCCATGCTGGAGGGTAGTGGTGCACTCTCGGCTCACTGCAACCTCTACCTCCCGGGCTCAAGCGATGCTCCTGACTCAGCTTCCCGAGTAGCTGGGATTATAGGTGCGCGCCACCACGCCCAGCTAATTTTTTTTGTATTTTTAGTAGAGACGGGGTTTCACCATGCTGCCCAAGCTGTATCTCATTCTTATTCTGTCCATAACTAAATTCTTCATTATTCCCAAACCTGCTCCTGCCTAGCATTTCCCTTCTCAGTCAACAGTGGCTCCATTCTTCCACTTGCTCAGGCCAAAAGCCTTGAAGTCATCCTTGACTCTCGTCTTTCCATCTCAATTCACATTTGACACAGGAGCAAATCCCTTCAGCTTTGCTCTTATCGTGTATATTGCCTCTGACCACGTCTCATCTTCTCCACTGCTGCCCTGCCCTGTTCTAGCCTCCTGACAGCCTCCTGGATGGACCACTTGCAATAGAACTTAATTGGTCTCTCTGCGTCCACTCTTGCCCAGCTGTAATTGACTCCTCATGGATATCTTTTCAATATTTAAGCCAGCAAAGGTCATGCTCCAGTTCAAAACTTTCCAATGGTTTCCCATCTGACTTGACCCAAATCGAAAGCCAATGTGGTCTGTCCCCTGGCTCTCTCTCCAACCTCAGCTGCTATCACCCTCTCTGCTTGCTCACTGTGCTCCAGCCGCATTGGTCTCCCTGCTGTCCCCTGAATAAAGAAGTTCATTTTTGAGAGGCTGAGGCGAGAGGATCACTTGAGCCCAGGAGTTTGACGTTACAGTGAGCTATGATCACGGCACTGTACTCCAGGCTGGATGATAGGGTAAGACCTTGTCTCAGAAACGAAGTTTGTAGATTTCGTTCTCATCTTTGAGACTGTGCATTACTTTTCCCCCCTCCTGAAATGTTCTGTCCTCAGATATCAGCATAGTTTCCTGCCTTTGTTCATTTTTGTCTCTAACCCAACGGCACCTCCTCAAAGAGACCCTCTTTGACTACCTTATCTAAAAACAGCACCCGTATCACTCTCTAATCCTTGACACTGCTTTATTCTCCCTCTTGATACTTAATCTCACATTTGATGACATTTTTTATTTTTATTTTTATTTATTTATTTATTGAGACAGAGCCTCTCTCTGTTGCCCAGGCTGGAGTGCAATGGTGCGATCTCGGCTCACTGCAGCCTCTGCCTCCCGGGTTCAAGCGATTCTCCTGTCTCAGCCTCCCGAGTAGCTGGGATTACAGGCACCCGCCACCATGCTCAGCTAATTTTTGTATTTTTAGTAGAGAAGGTGTTTCGCCATGTTGGCCAGGCTGGTCTTGAACTCCTGACCTCGGGTAATCCGTCCACGTCAGCCTCCCCAAGTGCTGAGATTACAGGTGTTAGCCACCAGGCCTGGCCCATTTTTCATTTTTAGAATGCCTCTCTTCCCCATGAAGGCAGGAACTTGGTCTGTTTATTGACATATTTGTATTATCTGGAAGAAGAACTGACACGAAGAGATGCCACAAATTCTTGTTAATTCTCTTCGTCTAAGCTATGCAAGATCCAAGTTCTTCCCAAATAGAATGTAGCATGGAAGCTCTTCCAAGTGCTCTCTCTCCTCAATGCAAGACACGGCCACCTCTGCGATACAGTTAGCTCACCCCTAAAATGCTAAAGCCTAGCAGTCACACATGCACACATATTAGAGCACTTCCTTCCCATAAACTCCCAGAAGCAGAATTACTAGGTCATGAGCTAAACTCCCAAATTAACCTCCTGAGAGGTCAACGCTAATTCCTTTCCCATCAGCAGTGCTCCATTGTGGTGTCCTCTGGGCCTTCAGGCAAATAACAATGATGATGATGATGATGTCCCCTTCACTCTTTGTTAACTGGAAAATAAACAGATCTCTTTAGTGACAGGGAAACTTCTGGGTTATCAGGCCACCAATGAGGGTCTACAGGATGGGCTGACTTTTAGGAGAAAAGATGCTCTTCTGGAAGCTTCCATCTTCGAAATTATTCCCCACCATAAATTGTTTCCCTATGATGCCAAGTCACGTTCATTCAGGATTTTATTCACTTCATAATTCCTTCTGAGTATGTATTTTGTACATAAACACCAAACATTTGCCAAGCTGAAGAATATTCCTTGAAATAAGGAATTTGGTGGGGCACAGTGGCTCATACCTGTAATCCCAGCACTTTGGGAGGCCAAGGTGGGCGGATCACCCTAGGTCAGGAGTCTGAGACCAGCCTGGCCAAAATGGCGAAACTGTCTCTACCAAAAATACAAAAATTAGCCAGGCACAGTGGCAGGCACTTGTAATACCAGCTACTTGGGAGGCTGAGGCAGAAGAATCACTTAAACCCGGGAGGCAGAGGTTGCAAAGAAAAAGAGAAAGAGAGAGAGAGAGACAGACAGAGAGAGACAGAGAGAAAGAAAAGGAATTTATAACTATCTTGGCATTTAGCAGTTTACAAGGAGCTTTCACTTCCATTTTCTCATTTGAACTATGCAAAAGCCAACTAAATACAATTCTGCCCATTTTACAGATGAACAACAGAGGCACAGAGGGGAAGGATTTGCCTGAGGTTACACAATGCCTGTGAGTCAGAGCCAGGACTAAGGATCCTGTGAGCTTCTCAGCACATGCCACTCCCTCCTACAACACCCTGCCAAGTCCACCACCTCCGAAAGTGGAGAATCTTACAAAGGGAGGCCTATGCACGCATCTGACTGCTGAGCTGAGGGACAGTAGAATGAAGGAGTTATTTTTTAATGGCTTTTGCTGATCTAGTGATATCATTTCATTGGTCACGCTGGAAGATGAGGTGCTGAGTTGTGCTATGGCAACTCGATTAAGGCTGGGAACTCCATTTCCTCGAAGCCCCTCCCTGCTGTGATTCCGGGTTAGAGTTGGCCAGAAGAGAACCTTGTGCAAGAATTGTAGGGCGGAAGGCAAGCAGCAGTCACTGCCCTTGGCAGGTTTCCCGTCAGATACAGTGAAGGACAGACACAGAGGGGCCCTGAGAGGCCCTGCAGCTCCTGGCTTATCCGGCTCTCCCCTCTGTTCCCTCCCAGCTAGCATTTCCTGCTGTTGGCTCTGCCACCCAACAGCTGCCTCGGGCCCACCACCCGAGCTTGGCTGTCGCCCCACATGGGGCGGGAGCTACAGAGAGGCCACAGCTTCCCATAAACCTCTCCACAAACTCCCCCTCCGCGGCCCCGCTTCGGTGGCTAGATGTGCTTTGGTTTCTGGAATTTTCCTGCAAGCTCTGATTTGTCCAACTGCACCAGTGCTTCCGGCAACGGCTAGTGACTCTGATCTTCTGACTCCTCCTTCCAGACATTCACTTCCCCAGCTCTTCCCACAGCTGTGAACGGTTTTATTCCTAGAATACTAACAGTGGCTCTGTTTCCCTGGCTGAATCCTATTATGATACTTACAGATTTTGCTTTACAAGAAAAACAGCGTAAGAAAAAATTGTTCTGGAGTGTAAGGCAGAATTCCACCTGATACTTAGAATCTATATATCTCATGGGCTTGATTTATAGATTGGATAAGTGGGAACTAAGGAAAGGAGATTATTAAATGAACCAGTGGAGGATGAATCATGTATGCCTTCAGTGTAGACCAAACTGGGGAAAGAGATGAGAAAGGAATAGCTGAAAAGATATAACCTTCTTTATCTTGTTTTCATAAGCTCGAAAGGCAAAAGAGGGGACGGAATTGGTAGTGAAGGCATTTTTGTAGTCTGGAAATTTCTATCAAGTTTTACATAATTCGTTAGGACCATACCAAAGAAAAGAATCAGTCCTACCTATCCTCTAAGTAACTATCTTCTCTTGAAAGAGAAAGCAGTGATTCTTATTTAGGAAATCTAGTTCTTTAAATATAAAATACAAAATTAAGCCTGGGCAACATAGGGAGACCTTGTCTCTACTAAAATTCAAAAAGAAAAAACATTAGCCAGGTGTGGGGCGCAAGCCGATAGTCCCAGCTACTTGGGGTGCTAAAGTGAGAAGATCGCTTGAGCCCAGGAGGCCAAGGCTGCAAGAGCAAAGATCTCACCACTGCACTCTGGCCTAGGTGATACAGGGAGACCCCATCTCAAAATAGATACATTAATTAATTTAATTAAATATGAAATTACACATGGACAGGGGCAAAGCCAATGTTCAAGGATTCTTAAACAGTATAAAACTGGCCGGACACAGTGCCTCACGCCTGTAATCCCAGCACTTTAGGAGGCCAAGACGGGTGGATCACGAAGTCAGGAGATCAAGATCATCCTAGCCAACATGGTGAAACCCCGTCTCTACTAAAATACAAAAAATTAGCTGGGCGTGGTGGCGTACACCTGTAGTCCCAGCTACTCGGGAGGCTGAGACAGAGGAATAGCTTGAACCCCGGGGGCAGAGGTTGCAATGGGCCAAGATCACGCCACTGCACTCCAGCCTCGTGACAGAGCAAGACTCCGTCTAAAAAAAAAAAAAATTATAAAATCAACAGGATATCTACCTGGATGATGCTGAGATGTATAGTCAAAGCTTTGATGTCAGTAAATAAATATGTCAAAGGTCCTGTCCTTCTCTTCCTTATCGTAGCCACCTCTCTTTGCAGCAGAGAAAGGAGGTCTTTGAATAGTTTCCAGTGGAGAAAAATTTTGGAACTGTTTTTTCTTCCTAGAAGCCTATCTGTATGTGAATGTTCTATGGCATTGTTCTTTCAAAATCATACATGTTTGTCTCCCTCTTCCACGCTCACACAGTGAGCGTTTTCACCCAGTGTCTTTCAAACGTGCCTGCCTCCGGTGGCCAGTCACTTTATCAAATAAAAGGTGGCTGGCTTTGCCAATTTATTTTCCCTACTCTGAATTAATAAGCCTGGCTCACAGCACAGTAAAATTTTATTTACACCAAGCAAATATAGATTGCTTTCTCCTTGGCAGCTTTTTAAAAGTCTTCTCACTCTCACTTGTGTCTAGAGCATCCCTGCAGCACTAATGCTGACAGTGGCCAAGAGTATGAAGTGTTCTCAAGCCAGTCCTCAGCGCATGGATTCCTCTTGGCCATTGGTCACAGAAGTGCACAGAGGAACCACTGTGCAAGCCAGACAGCCGCCAGCTCATCCTCACAAAGAAGAGACCATTTCCACTCCTGGAACCACCGAGACCCCCAGGGACCCAAACTCTTGGCTCTGCCTGGAGTTTTACCTCCAACTTGCTGGGTTTACTACCAGAGTCCTAGTTCTTTAGGGCTGCCATAACAAATTACCACCAACATGGTGGCTTCAAACCTCAGAAACACATCCCCTCGCACTTCTGGAGACCAGGCATCCAAAACTAAGGTGTCCACAAGGCTGTACTCCTAGCTTCCGGTGGCTGCCAGCAATCTTTAGTCCTTGGCTCGTGTCTGCTTCACTCCAATCTCTACCTGTTGTCACAACTCCTCTGTGTAGCTTTTTTCTTCTCTTCTGTCTCAAGTCTCTCTCTGTCTCTATCTTTTTTATTTTTATTTATTTATTTTTTGAGACAGGGTTTGCTCTGTCATCCAGGCTGCAGTGCAGTGGCATGATCATGGTTCACTGCAACCTCTAACTCCTGGGCTCAAGTGATCCTCCTGTCTCAGCCTCCCAAAGTGCTGGGGTTACAGGTGTGAGCCACCACGCCCAGTGTACCTTTCCCTTATAAGGACACTTATCATTGGAATTTAGGGCCCACCTAGATGATCCAGGGCGATCTCCTCATCTTGAGATTCTTAACTTAATTACACTTGCAAAGACCCTTTTGCCAAATAAGGTCACATGCACAGGTTCTGGAGTTAGGAATGAAGACACTTTCCTTGGGGGCTGCCCTTCAACCCACCAGGCCTTTTCTGCCTGGATTCAGAAGTATTTCCTTTCTAGTCTTAAAAAATTTTCACACCTGTAATCCCAGCACTTTGGGAGGCCGAGGCAGGCAGATCACAAAGGTCAGGAGATTGAGACCATCTGGCCAACATGGTAAAACCCTGTCTCTACTAAAAATACAAAAATTAGCTAGGCATAGTGGCGCATGCCTGTGATCCCAGCTACTCTGAAGGCTGAAGCAGGAGAATCTCTTGAACCCAGGAGGCAGAGGTTGCAATGAGCCAAGATCGCACCACTGCACTCCAGCCTGGAAACAGAGTGAGACTCCATCTCAAAAAAAAAAAATTCTCGCTGGTGCTAAGGTTCACACCTGTAATCCCAGCGCTCTAGGAGGCCAAGGCAGGAGGATCACTTGAGCTCAGGAGTTCAAGACCAGCCTAGGCAACATAGTGAAACCCCTGTCTCTACAAAAAATTAAAAATATCCAGATGTGATGTGCATGCCTGTAGTCCCAGCCACTCTGGAGGTAGAGGTGAGAGGATCCCATGAGCCCAGGAGTTTGAGGCTTCAATGAGCTATGATGGCACCACTGCACTCAAGCCTAGGCCACAAAACAAGAAACTTTCTCTTAAAAAAAAAAAAAAGCCAGGCATGGTGTAGTCCCAGCACTTTGGGCGGCCAAGGCAGGTGGATCATTTGAGGCCAGGAGCTTGAGACTAGCCTAGCCAACACAGCGAAACTCCATGTCTACTAAAAATACAAAGAAACAAACAAAAAAATTAGCCAGGCGTGGTGGCACATGCCTATAATCCCAGCTACTCAGGAGGCTGAGGCAGGAGGACTGCTTGAGCCTGGGATGTCGAGGCTGCAGTGAGCCATGATCATGCCACTGCACTGCAGCCTGAGTGACAGAGGGAGACCCTTGTCTCAAAAAAAAAAAAGTTTTTTTAAGCCAATATATTTCCTCTCCTTTAAGAGGAAGCTTATGGCTGGTGCTGGTGCTAGTGCTGACTCGAACAAAACTAATTGTGTCAAACCAAGTGGTTTGACATCCTTAGGGGTCTAGCAGAATTCCTGGCCCTGTTGCTGAGTGGTTTTAGGATAATGTCACCAGAGCTCAATGCTGATTTCAGCCCTGCAATTCACTTATGTCCTTCAGGTTTCTGGATCATTCTAGCTCTTTCTACCTAACTATAACTGCCAACGAACAGGCAGGGTTTACAATGACCATGTAGGTAATTTCAGCTCGTTATCTTATTTCTTTTAGCTCACATTTCTGCCATTATCTTGAGCCTAGTTTGGTTCTGTTTTTAACAAGACCTTAACAAGAACAAACCTTGTCTTTTTAAGGGGAGAATGGCTGTACAATTGCGGGACTGGAAGAAGGCAGCAACAGTGCATCATGAAAAGTTTAGAGAGGAAGTGGCCACCCTTGTGTATCAATTAAAATGGTTGAGAGTTTCTCTGTCCTGATGTTCCACACACTACAGCTCACCTCAATCAAAAGCAGTCCCTAAAAGGCAGTCAGTAACTGTTCAATTGAACTGATTGGGGACGGATGGATGAGTAATACAAATTGGCCTTAAGTAGAACCCACATATCCCACACATGTATAGTAATTCAGAGTTTATTCAACCAAATTCTATGGTCACAGATACAATATCATTTGATTTACCCACACTGTGATGAAGAACTCTTGCTTCATTATGTGAATTATTATTATGCCTTCATAGTAATGACTAAGATGAGTTTGGGATGAAAAGGTTAACAACGACATATACTGACTCACAGGCTCAGGTAGAGGTTGGGCAGCAGGGTGGAAGAATAACTCAAAAATGGTATTTGACGGTGATTGTGGTAACTCATGCTTGTAATCCCAGCAGTTTGAGAAGCCAAGATGGGAGGATTGCTTGAATCCAGTAGTTCAAAACCAGCCTGAGCAACATAGTGAGACTCCATCTCTATTAAAAAAAAAAAAAAAAAAAAAAAGAAACAAAAGAAAAGAAAACCGGGGGGAAAAATGATATTTTAGAGAAGACAAGAACATTGAGCCTTAGAAAAGTCAGAACCTGGAGGACATATATTAATACAAATAGGATGGAAACTAAGCAAGATAATCAAGAAGAGGTGGGTGGAATTTTGTTAAGAGAAGAGGCTAAAGAAACACTGATCTTACTTGGACGCGTCTGAGAGTACAATTCAGAGAACCTGTGAGTTCCAGGGATAGGAATACCAAAAGCTTAATTCTGGCCTGAAACCAGTGCCCAAAGGGATGAGTTTCATCTACCCATCAGCTCTAAGAGCTCGTGAGGCAGCCTGAGGAAAAAAGAGATCAGAAATTTTAAAAAGTCTGATGTGTACATTAAGTTGTATTGAATTGTATTCAGGGACTAGGCGAAGCTCCTATAATTTACAGACCAAGAAAATATAGCCAGCCTGGGCAACAGAGCAAAACCCTCTCTCCACAAAAAACACAAAAATTAGCTGGGTGTGGTGGTGCATGCCCGTAGTCCCACCTACTCTGGAGGCTAAGAGGGGAGGATCACTTGATCCTGGGAGGTGGAGATTGCAGTGAGTCGAGTTCCTGCCACTGCACTCCAGCCTGGGTGACAGAGTGAGACCCTGTCTCAAACACACACACACACACACACACACACACACACGCACACACACACACGAAAAGAGGCCGGATTTGGTGGCTTACGCCAGTAATCCCAGCACTTTGGGAGGCCGAGGCAGGCAGATCAAAAGGTGAGGAGTTCGAGACCAGGCTGGCCAACATAGTGAAACCCCATCTCTACTAAAGATACAAAAAAATTATCCGGTCATGATGGTGGGCACCTGTAATCCCAGCTACTCCAGAGGCTGAGGCAGGAGAATCGCTTGAATCTGGGAGATGGAGGTTGTAGTCAGCTGAGATCGCGCCACTGCACTCCAGCCTGGGTGACAGGGTGAGACTCCATCTCAANAAAAAAAAAAAAAAAAACACAGCAAGGGGGATGTTCCTGCATCACAGGAGATGCTCTTGTCATCCTTTGAAACCCTTAAAGCCAAAACAGACACACCAGTTGTCTTCAGGGACCACAGGAAAAGGGACACTGAGAAAACTTGCTTTGAGGGGAAGTTAACTATGAGAGAGGAGAGGGAAACTGAACTGGGAAGAAAGGAAGAAGCAGGAACCAGAGGCTGGCCTGCCTGGAGACGCAGAGAGGCAGGAAATTTCCCAAGCGCAGCCGAGGCAGGTGTCATCAGAGGGAAGAGGACTGAGGTGGGAGGCCGGCAAGGGGGGTGGACTTTGGGCAAGCTAATTGCAGGCCACCATGCAAACGCCTCTGGTTTCATCCACCCTGCAAGCTGATGACATGAATATTTTCTCAAAGGTAGAACTGAACTAATTAGAGACATAACTATGCCTCAAAGATACTCTGCATATATTTCAGCAGAGCCAGGGGAAATCAGTGAGTCAGGCTGCTAGAAAGAGCTGCTCAACCTTAGGGATAGTTCTAGCTGGCTGGAGGCAAGATTCAGCGTAACAAATGGCTTTCCCCAAGGGTCCCTTTTCCCCTTACTCTCACATTAGAATTTTACCTTGACCTATTGAATGATGGAAGAGAAATCCCTGCTGGCCAGTTTCACAGGAGCTTTTCACAATTTGAAGAGGGAATGAGTTCCAGGCTCACATTTATTTACGTAGTCCTGGGAAATGTGTTGTGCACATATTTCTTACTTAAATACGTATTTCTTATTTAAATCAACCTACATGTAAAAAAATACTGATTTCCTTTTACGAAGAGGAATTTGAGGCTCAGAGGGTTGAAGTTATTTCCCGAGGTTGCACTAGTTACTGGGAAAACGGAGTTCCAAAATCCAGGCCCTCAGATCCCAGTGCCTATTACAAGTGATTTTGATATATTCTGTATTTCTGAAATTCAGAAAATTCAATAGAGGGTAGCCCACTTGGAGAAGTAAAAAGATGTACACCACAGCAACAAGGGGAGGGTGGAAGCGACACAGATGTAGCAGAACACCTAGAGATCTTAGCTGAGAAGCAACTAACCATGAGCCATAACTATGCCAATGTGGCTTTGAAAAGAAGTTTGACCACAGCAGAGGCTCACACCTGCAATCCCAACACTTTGGGAGGCCGAGGTGGGTGGATCACCTGAGGTCAGGAGTTTGAGACCAGCCTAGCCAACAACAGGGTGAAGCCCCGTTTCTACTAAAAATACAAAAAATTAGCTAAGCATGGTGGCGTGCGCCTGTAATCCCAGCTACTCAGGAGGCTGAGGCAGGAGAATCACTTGAACCTAGGAGGCAGATGTTGCAGTGAGCTGAGATCGCGCCACTGCACTCCAGCCTGGGTGACAGGGTGAGACTCCATCTCAAAAAAAAAAAGAAAGAAAAGAAAATATAGATCAAAGTTCCTCATCTTTTCGTAAAACAGATGTGTTGGTGACCAAAACGGAACACATGGAATCCTGAGTAAGACTGAAGGGCTGCAGCTATGTGGTAGAAAAGACAAGAGACTACCCTAAGGGCCCTTTGCCTACACCACAGATGCCTAACAATATTTTTTCTAAGGTTCTCATTGATAGTTGGGTATCATTTTTATATATTGTGTTTTGAAATTATAATCCAAGCACTTAAATAGAAGACAGCGCTAAGGTAAACATCTCGAGTGACCAGATGATTTTCCTATATGACTCCTTTTTTTAGGTGGAGTCTCCCTCTGTTGCCCAGGCTGGAGTGCAGTGGCTCGATCTCGGCTCCCAGGTTTCAATGATTCTCGTTCCTCAGCCTCCCGAGTAGATGGGATTACAGGGGTGAGCCACCGCATCTGGCTAATTTTTGTATTTTTAGTAGAGACAGGGTTTCATCATGTTGGCCAGGCTGGTCTCAAACTCCTGACCTCAAATGAGGTCATTTTTCACCCACTACGGCTCAGTCCACTCACAGTAGTAATAAAACCCTTGTACTCATACTGTGCTTCACTGTGAAAAAGTATTCTAGACAGTATTTCATTTCATTATTTCCTAAAGTCCTGGTGAGGAGACATGCCTTAAAGGCCCAAGCTTTGAGAAGGAAGGAGCTCACCAAGAAGGAGATCATTCTGGAAGCTCCCAGCTGTGCCAGTGAAGGTCAGTGCAGTACCCTGAGGACGTTATCACTCACAGGTCCAAAAGCAAGGAGACAGGGTGGTCATTGGAACCCAAAAGGGGAAAGTCCCATAAAGATGCTACCTTGAAAAGAGCTATGACCTTTTGTCCAGGAACATAGCCACACTGAAGTGATCTTATAGGGAAAAAAAAACAGGGACGTAGATCCCCCGCTTCACTCTACCCTTTGCAGTGGTGCAATCACAGCTCACCTTAACCTCAAACTCCTGGGCTCAAGTGATCCTCCCACTTCAGCCTCCCAAGTAGCTGGAACTACGGGCACATGCCACTACTAGACTCAGCTAATTTTTAATTTTTTTTTTTTTTTTTTTTTTTTTTTTTTTTATAGATGAGGTCTCACTTGGTTACCCAGGCTGATCTCAAACTCCTGGCCTCAAGAGATCCTCCTGCCTTGGACTTCCACATCTTCCTTTGATTTCTTGCTGGAGCTCCCCCTTAGCCAAACCCAAGCAGAAGTCAGAGGGACAGACAGCAGGGTGTAGGAAAATGGAGAGCAGGTCTGAGGAGCAACGGAAGCTAGCTAGCACTACCTGAGTAACCAGGATTTTCTTCCTTAAGTGAACCTTTCCATGCCATATCATTGCATCGTTTAACTCTCGCAAGCCCTGGAAGTAAATGGTATTTTCCCTATTTTAGATGTGAAAAAATAGTGACCAAGAGAGGTTAAATGACTTAGCCAAGGTCCCTCAGTTAGTAGGTAGGGGGCATGATGTGATCCAAGTTTGCTGACACCAGATATTGTTCTCTTAACCACCACCCAGTTCAGCCTCCTCAACGCCACAGAGCCTTCACAGGATTGAG
>NW_016107928.1:557483-561059 GCF_001604975.1 Cebus imitator | reverse complement strand
GACCTCGTGATCCACCCGCCTCGGCCTCCCAAAGTGCTGGGATTACAGGCTTGAGCCACCGCGCCCGGCAAAACTGAGAATTTTTTAAATGTATTACTTCGTTTAAAAATAACGAACACTAGGCACAGTGGCACATGCCTGTAATCCCAGCACTTTGGGAGGCTGAGGTGGGAGGATTGCTTGAGCCCAGGAGTTCGAGGCTGCAGTGAGCTATGATTGTGCCACTGCACTCTGGCCTGGATACCAGAGCTAGGACCTGTCTCTATGAAATAAATAAATGGATGTATTTTATTATGCATAACATATTTTATGAAAAATAACTATATTCCCCAAAACAACAACAAAGAAAAAGGAATGAGAAAAGTGACGCTGTCCTTGTTTTGAGTGAAGTATATGAAAAACATCCAGCTTCACACAATATGTAGTTAAGAAAAGGGAGGAACATTTCAATAGCCTCTACAGATAATTATGGATATTCCTTTTTGAAAGTGGTTGCATTATAAAGGTTAATTGCAATGTGGAATATGAAACCGCATCAATGTCCTCTTTATACTCTGTTTTATTAAAATCTATTTTGTACTTTGGAGCTCTTACTCATCCTTGATTGTGTAACATCATGCATTAGTCATTTCAGAAATATTGGTTCACTGCATTTTACAGGTATTGCAAATGTTGACACATTTCATTACTCGATATCTAAAATGTCCCATTCATTAGTATCACCACCAATCTCATCAGAAAAGTGTTTAAGTACTGAGCAGATATTAAACTTATAGTGGCAGATACAAGTCTCCCAAAATGACCATTTTCATCTGAAAGCTCGAATTTTATCATTGGCAACAAATACTGTCAAGCTGTTTTCCTTGAAGTGACAAGGCTCACTTCTTAATTTTCAGGAAAATGTCTGCCAAATACCACTGTCTGAATATCCATAATTTGCTGGCAGTGGTTCTTTCAAGTAAAAATGGTGTTCCACAAAAAAAGTGGCTAGTTCAGCTCTCAACTCAAACAATTGCCCAACTGCTATTCCTCAAGAAAGCTACCATCCCTCAGAGTGCAGTCAAAGTGCTTATTATTATTATTTTAATTGAGACAGGAGTCTCGCTATGTTGCCCAGTCTGGATTGGAATTCCTGGACTCAATCCATCCTCCCACCTCAGTATCCCAAATAGCTGGGATTACGGGTGTGTACCACCATATCCAGCTGGAGTACTTTATGTAGATTTCCCATTTCATCATACAGAATATTTTAAAAACATGTACTCAAGGATTGAAATTTAATAAAATTAATAATTTTGACTGCTTCAACAAGGCCATGGTCAAGTGAAACTAGCAATTTCTTTTACTGTGAATGTGGCAATAAAGAATACGTGACCACTAGTCCGTACCACTGCCTTGATTCATACTGAGGTACCAGCAGTTTTAGCCACTCTTGCTTTTGCACCATCCCTAGTCAACCTAGTGAAAGAGGTAAGTAATATCTTAGTCGTATTATGAAAATAGTTTGACCTCATGGACCCCAGAAGAGTCCAAGAATCCACACTTCGAGAACCATTGTTCTACTTTTATCATTCCTTCATTTTTACCTTTTTTTTAAAAAATTTATTCATTAGCCTCTCCATTCAGAGAACACCTTCTTCATTTTTAAGTTGGAATACTTCCATAGAGAGAAAATTTCCCTCATTCATTATGTGGTCACCTTGAGGTCAGTTTGTACAAGAAAGGCAACAAAGCAAGAAAGGAAGTTACCTTCTTGATTCTTTCTCTTTATCAGTTGTTGTTTTGTTGTTGTTCTTGTTTAGTAAGGTTCTTGAGGCCAGGCCATGGCCTCAAAATGTGGTCCCAGCTCCTCAGGAGGGTGACACAGGAGGATAGCTTGAGCCAGGAGTTCAAATCCAGCCTGAGCAACATAGCAGGACCCCCNTTGCAGCCTCAACCTCCTGAGCTCAAGTGATCCTCCCATATCAGTCTCCCAATTACCTGGGACCACAGGGGTGCATGTCACCATTCCCACCTAATTTTATTTTAGGAGACAGGGTTTTGCCATGTTTCCCAGGCTGGTCTCAAACTCCTGAGCTCCAATGATCCACACGCCTTGGCCTCCCAAAGTGCTGGGATTACAAGAGTGAGTCACCACACCTGGCTGCCTTCCAACAGTTTGAGCATACCAAGCTCTTCCCTGCCTCAGGTCCTTTGCACTTACTGTTCCCCAAGCCTGTAAATCAAGTTCTTCCCCCATATCCGTGCATGGCTGCCTCCTTGAATCTCAGCTTTAATGTTACCTCTTCCCTTACCATCCTAGTTAGAGGAACCCCTACTGCCTCGCTACCCCTGCCACACACATACACCCTGATTCTCCATCACAATATCCAGTTTGTTTTCTTCAGAGCACGTACCATAGCTGGAAGCATTGCTATGAGTTCGCTTAATTATTAACTGTCTCTCAAATAGGATGTAATCACAAGGCAGCAAGCCCCCCATTGCTTCATTCTCAGACTATCCTGCTGCTAGAGCCTGCCATAGAGCGGGCATTCAATAATCATTTTCGCTTATTGTTAAACTTGTCTCCTGTCAATTAGTCCAGATCAGAACCTTAGGACATTGTGTCCAGTCTAGTTTCCTGCATAAAGGAAAATGGTGAAGAACCTAAAGGTGTAGGAGAGGCAAAGGTAGTGAAATTCATCAGAAAAGGAATGAAGAGGAGATTCATGGACTTTGAGCATGCACATAACCATCATCCCATTCATTCATTTAATAAACGTCTATTGAGTGCCTACTATGAAGCAAAATGATGGTGCTGAGCCTTGGGAAATACATCAGTATGGAGAAGATGGTGCTAGCATTCAATGGGAGAATAAACATGTAAACAGACACTATTACAGTATGGTAAGTACTAAACTAAAGATCTACATGAAATGCCATTGCAGTACAACAGAGAGTAACAGGTTCTGCCCAAGAAGACAGGAAAGGCTTCACTGAGGAGGTAACATTTGAGCTTTAACTTCAAAAATGAGTGAGAGTTCACCAGATGGAAAAGCAGGGCAGAGTAGACTGAACAGAAACCCACATGTTGCTTCTTTCTTTCTCTCTCTCTTGGTTTTTTTTTTGTTGTTGTTGTTGCTGTTATTCCATCTTTTCTTTTCCTTGCAATTTATTCATTGAAAAAAATGGGATGGTTTGTCCAACCTGTTATGTTGGGGTTTTGCTTATTGCACCCCACATTGTCTTCAACAGGTTCCTCTGGCCCCTGTATTTCATATAAATTGGTAGTGGAATCTAGAAGTTTTATCAAAGTCAGGTTTGATTTTTTTTTTTTTGCAACAATACTTCATAGGCAATGTTGTAAACCTCTATCAAGAGGTACATGATAGCTCCTTTATTTGTCATGTGGTGGCCATTGATGATTAATTCCTAAATCCGTTACTTCAGCAACTATTTGGAAAATGATGATATTCTAATTCAAAAGTTGTCAAACTTTTTGACCTTAGAATTCATTCTTCTGTGCTCTTAATAATCATTGAGGATCCCCCAAAAAGCTTTTGTTTATATCGGTTATATCTAGTCATGTTTATCATA
>NW_016107928.1:547221-554041 GCF_001604975.1 Cebus imitator | reverse complement strand
ACTCCAGTCTGAGCAACAGAGCAAGACTGTCAAAAAAAAAAAAAAAAGAGACAATTGCAGGAGAAAAATAAAAGAGAGACAATTGCATGAGAAGGGGTTTTTTCGTTTTGTTTTTTCTTTTTTGGGTTCTGTGCGCTCTCTCAGCAAGCTCCTGTAGCATTGTCCAGCACCAGGCTCCTGTAGCTCGCATTCTCCAGCGCCCAGCTCCTGCAGTGTGTAGTGACCCAGTAATGAGCTTTCCCTAACATCCGAGAGGATAGATTTTTTTTCCTTTTCTTTTCTTTTTTTTTTTTTTTTTTTGAGACAGGGTCTCACTCTGTCCCCCAGGCTGGAATGCAGTGGTGCAAACGTGCTCACGGCAGCCTTGATCCCTGGGGCTCAAGCCATCTTCTTGCGTCAGCCTCCAGAGTAGCTGGGACTACAGGCACGTGCCACCCTGCCTGGCTAATTGTTTTAGTTTTAGTAGAGACAAGGTCTCCCTATATTGCCCAGATTGGTCTCAAACTCCTGGGCTCAAGCGATCCTCCCCCACCTTAGTCTCCCAAAGGGCTGGGATTACCGGCATGAACTACCATGCCTGGCTTGTATTTTTTTTATCCTTAGGGTATATCCCATTAGACACTTACAATCAAATTACTATCTTTTAGAGCTCACTTGAAATAATTTGTCTCCATGTGATTAAACCTGCAGCTCAATACACAGTCCGTTCATTTCATTTTTCTTTTGATTTTTAAATGTTTCATTTTAAAATGTTGATTTAATTATGCTTTGTAATTATGTAAAATATTGACATGGTTCTAAAGTTAAGTCTGTAAGTCAAAGTATCTTCAGAAAAATCTAGGTTCTGTCCCTCTATTTCCTTCTTCCTTCCACAGGTAACCATTTTATTTATGGTCTAGCCTTCTATTGTCTTTTAAAAATATAAGTACATAATATATACATATTTGTATATGTCCTTTGATTTTTCTACCTTGCTTTTTTTTTTTACTTAATGTTATATCCTGGAAAATACTTCATAGCAGTACACAGAAATATTATTTATTCCTCTTTATACTTACATAGTATCGCATTGTGTAGATGTATTCAAATTTATTCAGTTAAGCCTCCAATAAGCATTCATGTTGTTTCCAGTCTTTTGCTGCTATAATTAATGCTGCAATCGATAGGTTTGTGCTTTTATCTTTTTATAATATACTCTTGGGATACGTTCCTAAAAGTGAAACTTTCTGATTTTTGCGGTCAAACTTTTGGATGTTTGCTAACCTGCATCAACCTGAAAGGAAGAAGAGGCTAAGGCACAAAATCTAATTTAAAACGTTCACTTGAGCCAAAGTGAGGACAGCTGCCTAGGAGACACAGCCCTCAAGTAACCTTGGATAAGAGCTCCGTCTGGCCTTTGTTACAAGCAGTTTTTTAAAGGCAAAAAGAAAGGCGAGAAGGGGGGTGCTGATAAATAGCTGTTTGTCAAAAATTCTCATTGGTTTACAGAGGTAACATTGATTTGTAATTGACTGTACATTGTTAAGCTACAGGGTGTGAGTTAGTGTCCAGCATTGTTAAATTAATTTATAGCCACCTGTGGCAACAGCAAGTGGCTTGAAGAGATGAACGCATAGCTCAAGGGGGGAGCAGGATATGATTGCTGTATCATTTTAATGTCTCTCCAGGCCTGATAATTTAAAGAGACTTGGCATTCCTCAAATAAAAGTTCTTTTCTTTTCTCGCCTGCTAGGAGAGAAAAGGTATCTCATTGTAGTTTTAATTTGCATTTCTCTTACTGTGAGCAAGATTGAGCTCTTTCCATATGATAGAGAGTCATTTGCATTTATTTCTCATATCTTTAGCCCGTTTTCTTGAATTGCTAGTCTTTTTCTTCTCTAGTTTTAAAAGCTTTTCCTTTATTAGGGATAGTAACTCTTTGTGATCCAAATTGCAACTATTTTTTTTTCCCATTTTGTCACTTATTTTTATTCTATCTAAGGTGCATTCTTTTTGCATGCAACAGGTTATTTTAGTGTAACCAGATTAATCTATGTTTTCCTTATTGCTTTTGTACTTTGAGTCACAGTTGTAAAAGCTTTATCATCTCCCAGGTAATAAGGCAGTTTTTTTAACTAAACACGGTCCTCAGATCAGCAACTTAGGCATCACCTGTATTCTGTTAGGAAAGTTGACTTTCAGATTCCACCCAGACCTATTCAATCAGCCTCTGCATTTTAAAAAGATCGACCACCACCACCACCCCGCTCCCCACTGCCATAGTAAATTTGCAATTTAAAATTTGAGAAGCACTGTTGTAGAGAATTCTGCCCATATTTTCTGCTAGAACTGGTGAGGTGGATGAATGATTTTTAATTGGAACTTATTGGTGACATCCTATCCACAGCTGCTGAAGAAAAAACAAGAAATGAGGCCAACCTCAGCAAAGGGTGTAAATGAAGCCTGCCTAGATAACTAACATTATTAAATACAGACATGAGAATCTTCTATTGAAAAAGTCTTTAAAAATACATATTTTGCAGTGCTAGGATTATATGATTGACATATTGATCCATCAATTTTATGACACATCTGTGGACAAATTACTAGTGAAAAAAATGGGCTTTGGTTATTTTCCAAATGAATAGCATTATCTCCTGCTGTTAAGCTTTTCAAGATTCTCGTGACCAGGGACTTTGCAGAGGCAAAAATAGACCTCTTTAAGGCTTGCTGCACTGCACAAGCAAATTCTATTCCTCTCCCACAAGCTGCAAAGATGGTCACATGACCTGCACTAAATAAATGGGTGGGTAAAAGATTCCATAGAGATTCTTATCATGCCTTTCCATCTAGCACCATGTAGCTGTTTGTCAGTAATTTTCATTTCTGCCAGAATGTGTTATTCAATCTTCTTTGCCAATAAGTTACGTAGAATTTAATAAGAATGAGCAGGGCCGGGCGCGGTACCTCACACCTGTAATCCCAGCATTTTGGGAGGCGGAGGCGGGCGGATCACCTGAGGTTGGGAGTTTGAGACCAGCCTCATCAACATGAAGAAACCCCATCTCTACTAAAAATACAAAATTAGCCAGGTGCGGTGGTGCATGCCTGTAATCCCAGCTACTCCGGAGGCTGAGGCAGGAGAATCGCCTGAACCCGGGAGGCGGAGGTTGCAGTGAGCCCAAATTGTGCCATTACAAAAAAAAAAAAAAAAAAAAAGTGAAACTCCATCTCAAAAAAAAAAAAAAAAAAGAATGAGCATACTGGATAATTAGATCTTGACTCAGCTGTTTGGAACAGCTTTTTGCATTTTTCATTGTCTTGGAATGCAAGAGGTTTTGTAAGAATGATTACAGCAGGAATCAGCCATGATAAGATGGTGCTGTCATTCATTTTTAACACACAGGCCTGGATTCAAGAGCCATTAGGAGTTCTGAACACTATTAGAAAAATAACTGCTTTGAAGTGCAGAACTGGGCCTGTGGACATGAGGAACATGCTGGTATAAATTTGACAAATGATTTCTCGCTCTAGTCCAGTTTTGACTTTACTAGTATTTCTGAAGCAAAGTTCTCAAAATTCAGTATCTCATTTTAAACCTAGATTTCAGATGAAGAGAAAAGTAGGTTTAAAAATATATATGCAGGGGGGACGCAGTGGTTCACACCTGTAATTCCAGCACTGTGGGAGGCTGAGGTGGGTGGATCAACTGAGGTCAGGAGTTCGAGGCCAGCCTGGCCAAAGTGTCGAAACCCCATCTCTTCTAAAAATACAAAAATTAGCCGGGCATGTGGCACTTGCCTGTAATCCCAGCTACTCAGGAGGCTGAGGCAGGAGAATCACTTGAACCTGGGAGGCGGAGGTTGCAGTGAGCCGAGATCATGCCACTGCACTCTAGCCTGGGTAACAGAGTGAGACTCCATCTCAAAAATATATATGTGTGTGTGTGTGTGTGTGTGTGTGTGTGTGTGTGTGTGTGAAAACACTTCATAAACTATAAAGTGGCATTTTTATTTTGGTGTTTGTCATGGGATTATGGTTCACATTTCAGTTTTATAAAAAGCAGAAAATTTAGTAATCCAAATTAGAAAAATTATTTAATGAACTTCCATATGAAAAGCAGAAATATTAATATTCTAAATTATAAAGATTATTTAATGAATTTTCATAAAGTAACAACTTTCCACAAATTCAAGAAAGACATGTTCCTCCCCGGCTTCAGCCTTACTTGGTGTTCTTTGCTTCTATGCTTGCAGGAACCATTCCCATGAAATGTTTTTCTGTAGTCATAGCAGCCTTTTTACACAGATAAAATACACAGTGAAAATCCTCAGTTGCTAGCTGTTCTTATACATTGCCAGTAGAGTGTAAATTGGTATATATCCCTAGAGACTGATTTTGCAAAATTTATCAAAATTACAAATACATAATTTTTTTTTTCGAAGGCCATTCTCCCTTCACCTCCCTAATCTGGGCTGGTTTTGTGACTTGCTTTTGTCAATAGAATGGGACAGAAATGACTCAGGACTCTCACATGTCAGGAACTTTGAAGCTTCTGCCTTTTGGGGGTTTGTTTTGAGACAGAGTCTTGCTCTGTTACCCAGGCTGGAGTGCATTGGCACGGTCCCAGCTCCCTGCAGCCTCCGCCTCCTGGGTTCAAGAGATTCTCCTGTTTCAGCCTCCCGAGTAGCTGGGATAACAGGCATGTGCCACCACACCCGACTAACTTTCATATTTTTAGTAGAGATGGAGTTTCACCATGTTGGCCAGGCTGGTCTCGAACTCCTGACTTCAAGTGATTCACACACCTCGACCTCCTAAAGTGCTGGGATTACAGGTGTGAGCCACTGCACCTGGCCGGAAATACATGAATCTTTTGATCCATCAATTACACTTCTAAAGATTTATCCTAGAGAAATATTTACACCCATGTGAAATAACTCATGTAAAGGTTATTGTGAACATCCAAGATTGAAAACAACCTAAATGTCCTTCAGTGGAAGACTAATTACATAAATTATGGCACATTCGTGAAATACCATGTAACTATGAAAAAAAAAAACAAGAAAGTAGTCTGTGTAGTAATATATAAATATATCCAAGATATGTTGTTAATGGGAAAAAGCAAGAAGCAGAATATAGTATGCTGCCATTTAGGCAAAAAGGGGACATTATATACACATGCACAAACACAAAAGAGAAATATAGGCTGGGCACGGTGGCTCACGCCTGTAATCCCAACAATTTGGGAGGCCAGGGTGGGTAGATCACAAGGTCAGGAATTCAAGACCAGGCTGTCCAAGATGGTAAAATCCCGTCTCTACTAAAAATACAAAAAATTAGCTAGGCATCTTGGCACGTGCCTATAATCCCAGCTACTCAGAAGGCTGAGGCAGGAGACTTGCTTGAACCTGGGAGGCTGAGGTTGCAATGAGCCGAGATCGCACCACTGCACTCCAGCCTGGGCGACAGAGTGAGACTCCATCTCAAAAAAAACAAAAAAAAAAAGAGAGGGAAAAAATATATACATAACAAAAGAAAAAAACATATATATATATATATATACAAAAACCAAATAATGTTGCTGGGGGAGAAAAACTGAATGTCTGGGGAAACAGAGATGAGAAGATTTTTTTCACTATGAACTCTTTAATACTTTGAATTTAGAAGTATGTGAATGGCCTGCATGGTGGCTCACACCTGTAATCCCAGCACTTTGGGAGGCCAAGGCAGGTGGATCACTTGAGGCCAGGAGTTGGAGACCAGCCTGGGCAACATGGTGAAACTCCATCTCTACTAAATATACAAAAATTAGCCAGGCGTGGTGGTGCACACCTGTAATCCCAGCTAGTCAGGAGGCTGAGGCAGGAGAATTGCTTGAACCCGGGAGGCAGAGGTTGCAGTGAGCCAAGATTGCTGACACAGTGAGACTCCGTCTTGTGGGAGGGGAAAAAAAGCACAGTTACCAATAGATTGTGGAGAAGTCTGACCAAACAGCTTTATTGCTACCTTTTGCTCCTTGCCGGCCTGAAACTTTCTCCATAGGAATCACCTCCCTGGGTTGTGTGGCTTTGGCCACTTTTGACTCACATACAGGCTCAGCCTGACCTCAGCCCCAGGGCCAAACAAGATCCCTTGGATAAGAAGGCTATAGAACCCTAGCACCATGCTGGGACTCAGCATTAAGTCGGCCCAGCTGCTGTTTGAGGATCAGTAAGGGAATGCCCACAGTGTTCCTGACATGTGGTCACCCTGTGTTGTTCCAGGTGTATGAACCGCAGTGTGGGTAATTTGCCTCTGTAGGACTGCATTCTGCCAGACTTTTGTCCGTAATTTTCCCAGAGACTGCAGTATTTGCAGCTGCTAGCAAACATTCCCTAGACTCCTTGCCTACCTGTCTGCCTGCCTCAGACTCTGAATGCTGCCTTCCCCTGAAGCCTTGGTTGCCAAGTTCTGCCCTCTTGTTGAGAAACCCCATTGCTCCATTCCCATGTTGCAGCCTTCCATGGTAACCATTTCATCTGTTGTTCACTGTCAAATTCTTTAGTACCATTGCTATTTTTACCTCCATACTGTGTCATACCTGCTGAAATGAATTTTGTCTTTGTGCCTAGAACTAGGGTACAAGGTCCAAGGTGCAACCCAGCCCTTCCCAGTCTGTCCCATCCCATTGCCCGAAATAAGACATGCTGGACACTGGGAGCAAGTCCACTGTTAAAAATGTGCATCCCATTCATGACCAGCCTGGACAACATGGTGAAACCCATCTCTACAAAAATACCAAAAAGATCAGCCAGGTGTGGTGGCGTGCACCTGTAATCCCAGCTACTTGCGAGATTGA
>NW_016107928.1:541237-547123 GCF_001604975.1 Cebus imitator | reverse complement strand
GTGGCTCATGCCTATAATCCCAGCACTTTGGGAGGCCGAGGCAGACAGTTCACCTGAGGTCAGGAGTTTGAGACCAGCCTGACCGACGTGGAGAAACCCCCGTCTCTACTAAAAATACAAAATTAGCTGAGTGTGGTGGCTCATGCCTGTAATTCCAGATACTAAGGAGGTTGAGGTAGGAGAATCACTTGAACCCGGGAGTTGGAGGTTGCAGTGAGCCAAGATCGTGCCAATGCACTCCAGCCTGAGCAACAAGAGTGAAACTCTGTCTCAAAAAAAAAAAATGTGCATCCCTTACTGGGGGGTCTTCTGTGACTCCTCTAAAATTGAATCTGCTTAGCATTTTCTTTGAATATCTATAATCTATTGGTTATTCACTAACATCAATATGCTTTTTTTTTCCTGAGACGGAGTTTCCCTCTTGTCGCCCAGGAAAGACAGGGTTTCACCATGCAGTGTTTTCTGCATTTTTCACAGTGGCATCTTTATGTATTTGAAAAATTTGGAGTAAGAAATGGAAATAGGCCAGGAGTGGTGGCCCATGCCTGTAATCCCAGCACTTTGGGAGACCGAGGCAGGTGGATCATGAGGTCAGGAGTTCAAGACCAGCCTGGCCAAGATGGTGAAACCCCGTCTCTACTATAAATACAAAAATTAGCCAGGCATGGGGGCAGGTGCCTGTAATCCCAACTACTCAGTAGGCTGAGAAGAGAATTGCTTGAACCCAGGAGGTGAAGTTTTCAGTGAGCCGAGATGGTGCTACTGCAATCCAGCCTGGGTGACAGAGCAAGACTCCATCTCAAAAAAAAAGAAAAAGAGAAATGCAAATAAATCAGCAACGGTCCTTACCCTTAAAATTATGTGTCTTGCCAGGTACTTGCTTTCTCTATTACATGATTAAAAACAGTAACCTATAATTCCTTTCCCTAAAAGTAAGTGTCAAAAGTTATTATGGTGCTATCACATAGGCAGAGCAAAAATCTTTAAGCTATTTCTAAATTTGGCCAGGCGTGGTGGCTCACACCTATAATCCCAGCACTTTGGGAGGCCGAGGAAGGAAGATCATTTGGGGCCAGGAGTTCCAGAACAGCCTGGTCAAAAAAGTGAGACCCCACTTCTACAAAAAATAAATAAATAAGCTGGGCAAGGGGGTACGTGCCTGTAGTCCCAGCTACTCAAGAGGCTGTGGTGGAAGGATCACTTCAGCCTGGGAGTTCAAGGCTACAGTGAGCTGTGATCATGCCACTGCACTCCAGCCTTAGGCAACAGAGTGAGACCCTGTTTGTTTAAAAAACAAACAAAATAGCTATCACTAAATTTTGCTGACATATTGACTAAAGGAGTCATCCATGCAGATAACATAAATGTAAAAAATATCTTGTATGTTTTAAGACAATCCTTTGTTAGCATGTAATATATTTTATAATACATAATTCCATCTGACTTTCTCATACTTGCAGCTAACAAATGGCCAATTATTAATCCACCTCTGCCACAGGCTTTATCTTTACCTTACCAACAAAGGCTTCAGAATCCCTTAGGCTAAAAAGCTAGCAAGTTTTAAAAGCTTTGAGAAATGTTCTTGACACACCCATGAACACCTGTGAGCTCTAGGCAGGCTCTCTGTGTACCAAGCTCTGTTCCATTCCAGCAACCTGGACAGTAATAACACATGTAACAAGTGTGCTCTTTGGTGAAATGGAGATTCTGAATTATCCAAGATAGTTTCACCAATGTAATGACATGATGTGATACTGATTGAGTTGTGTTCATGTTTTCATTGTACTATATAATTTGGTCTAGAAATGCTTCAAATGTTAAACCTAAATGAAACCACAAAACAAACAGAATAAGTTATTACTGGATAGGTCATTAATTAGGTAATTTAGAACATTTATAGAATTTTACCCTCATGAAATTACACCAAGGTCACCAAGCTGCAAAATAAAACTTGCAGGCCAATACAGTAGTAGGCAGAATCCTGGGAGTTCAGGAATCTGCATTAAGTCCCACATATACAGCATGAATTCTACATAGTTGGGCAAAGAACGATTTCTTCTTCTTTTTTTTTTTTTTTTTGAGACATATAACGCACTGTGCATTGTCTTTTCACTTTTTTTTTTTTTTTTTGAGAGACAGTCTGGCTCTGTCACCCAGGTTGGAGTGCAGTGGCATGATCTTGGCTCACTGCAGTCTCCCCCTCCTGAGTTCAAGCGATTCTCCTTCCTCAGCCTCCCGAGTAGCTGGGATCACAGACACACGCCACCATGCTCAGCTGACTTTTTGTATTTTTAGTAGAGACAGGATTTCACCCTGTTGTTGGCCAGGCAGGTCTCAAACTTCTGACCTCAGCAATCCGCCTGCCTCAGCCTCCCAAAGTGCTGGAATTACAGGTATGAGCCATCACACCTGGCTGCAAAAAAGGATTTCTACAGAAATAACTACCAGGAAGTTGTATTCAAACAATTCCCAGAGTTCACACAGGAGCAAGGATCTTCAAGTTTCTACTAACCTGAGCAAAGTAACAACAAAGTAAGCTTTGTTGAATAAATGGGGAACTCAGTAGAGACCCCAGAAGTGTCACACCTTAGGAGTGTGGCTAACTCAGCCCTAAAGGAAAGTTTACTCTGAACCTACCCTAAAAAAATTTTAAAAGAAAGTCTTGAAGAGATCAAGCTGATCTGCAAGTAACATAAACTGTGCCAGAGCAAAGTCCAACGGTATTTAAAGTAAAATGAAGAATTCTAGGACTTAGCAATGTAAAATTCATATGCTTGGCATCCAATGAGAAATTACTTAGTATGTGCCCACGAGTTCAAGACTATCCTGGGCAACATAGGGAAACTTCATCTCTACAAAAAAAATTTAAAAATTAGCCAGACATGATGGCACATGCCTGTGGTCCCAGCTACTGAGGAGGCTTACGTGGTAGAATCGCTTGAGTCCAGGAGGTCGAGGCTGCAGTGGGCCATGATCACAACACTGCACTTCATCCTGGCAACAGAGTGAGACCCTGTCTCTAATAAAGAAAAAAAGAAATTATCTAGTGTGTAAAGAAACAAGGAGCACGGTGGCTCACGCCTGTAATCCCAGCTCTTTATGAGGCTGAGGCAGGTGCATCACCTGAGGTCAGGAGTTCGAGACCAGCCTGGCCAACATAGTGAAACCCCATCTCTACTAAAAATACAAAAATTAGCCAGGTGTGGTGGCACGCACCTGTAATCCCAGCTACTCAGGAGGCTGAGGCAGGAGAATTGCTTGAACCAGGGAGGTGGAGGTTACAGTGAGGCGAGATTGCTCCACTGCACACTGCACTGCAGCCTGGGCAACAAAGTGAGACTCAGTCTCAAAGAAGAAAAAAAAAAAGGAAAAGAAAACATGGCCCAAAACTAGGAGAAAAATAGTCAATAGAAATATACACAGGAATTACAAAATGATGGGGTAAAAGACAAAGAACAAAAAAAAATAGCTATTATAAATATTCTTGGACGGGCGTGGTGGCTCACGCCTGTAATCTCAGCACTTTGAGAGGCCGAGGTGAATGGATCACTTGAGGTCAGGAGTTCAAGAACAGCCTGGGCAACATGGTGAAACCCTGTCTCTACTGAAAATACAAAAATTAGCTGGGCATGGTGGCTCTCGCCTATAATCCCAGCTACTCGGGAGGCTGAGGCCAGAGGATCACTTGAACCCAGAAGGCAGAGGTTGCAGTGAGCTGAGATTATGCCACTGCAAGATTTCATCTCAAAATAAATAAATATTCTCAGTAAAGTAAAAATAGGAATTACAGTAAAAGGAAATATGAACAGAATGAAAATATAAATGGATAATACAAAAAAAGAACCAGGCTGGGCGTGGGGGCTCACACCTACAATCCCAGGACTTTGAGAGGCGAGGCAGGCAAATCACTTGAGGTCAGGAGTTCGAGACCAGCCTGGTCAACATGGAAACCCAGTCTCTAGAAAAATACAAAAATTAGCTGGGCTTGGTGGCGAACACCTGTAATCCCAGCTACTGGGGAGGCTGAGGCATGAAAATAGCTTGAACCGGGAAGGGAGGGGTTCCAGAGAGCCAAGATCACACCACAACAGCCTGGGTGACACGGTGAGACTCTGTCTCAAAAAAAAAAAAAGGAAATTCTAGATATGAAAAACAGACAAAGTACCTGAATTTATAGTTTCACCTAATCGGATTAATGGCAAATTAGACACCACAGAAGACCAGAGATCTGAAGACAGAAACTATATCCAAAATAAAGCACAATGAGAAAAATGGCTAAGAAATGATACGTAGAGCCTCAGTGACCTATAGAATAATACCAAGTGGTTTAACATATGTGCAATTGGAATCTCAAGAGAGAAGAAAGAAGGAGGACAGTAAAATACTTGAAGAAAGAATGGCCAGAAATTTTCCAAATTTGATTTTTAAACTCCTGTAAAGCCACAGATCCAAATTGCACAATGAACCCCAACAAAACAAAACTGCATCAAGACGTGACAAAGTCAAATTGCTAAAAACCAGCGATAAAGAGATTTTTTTTTTTCATGACAGGGTCTCACTCTGCTGCCCAGGCTGGAGTGCAGTGGTGTGATCTTGGTTCACTGCAACCTCTGCCTCCTGGGTTAGAGCAATTCTCATGCCTCAGCCTCCCCAGTAGCTGGGATTGCAGGCACATGACACTATGCCTGGCTAATTTTTCTATTTTCAGTAGAGACGCAGTTTCATCATGTTGGCCAGGCTGTTCTCAAACTGCTGGCCTCAAGTGATCCGCCCACCTTGGCCTCCTACAGTGCTGGGATTACAGGTGTGAGCTACCATGCCCGGCCTAAGAGAAAATCTTTCTTTTTCTTTCTTTCTTTTTGAGACAGTGCAATGGCACGATCTCAGCTCACTGCAACCTCCGCCTCCCGGATTCCAGCAATTCTCCTGCCTCAGCCTCCCAAGTAGCTGATACTACAGATGCCTGCCACCACGCTCAGCTAATTTTTGTATTTTTAGTAGAGACGGGGTTTTACCATGTTGACCAGGCTGGTCTCGAACTCCTGACCTCAGGTGATCCACCTGCCTTAGCCTCCCAAAGTTCTCGGATTACAGGCATGAGCCACCATGCCTGGCCAAGAAAAAGCCTTAAAAGCACACAGAGAAGAAAGGTATATTATGTACAGGTGTACAGAGATAAGACTCACTGTAGACTTCTCTCCAAAAGCTATGAAAGGCATAAAAACAGTTCTTTATATAACTGAAAGGGGGAAAAGGGTTTATTTAGAATTCTCTACCTAGAAAACATATCCTTCAGAAATGAAGGTTACAAATAAAAATTGAAAGGATGGGCACCCACCCATCCACACTATAAGAAATGTTAAAAGAAGTTTTTCCAGCAGAGAAATATGACCCCAGAAAGGAACTTGGATATACACAAAGGAATAAAGAATGCTGAAATGGTAAATATGTGGTTAAAAGTAAAAGTCATTTTTCTAATTTTCTAATTCTCTTATGGGATAATTGTTTATAGAAAAAATAATAAAATGTACTGTAGGGGTTCTAAGATAGGTAGAAATAAAATGTATGGCAAATTAACACAAAGGCTAGTAAGGGAAGAAGGGAAGTACACTGTTGTACGGTTCTCAGACAATATGTGAAGTGGTATATTATTTGAAAATAAACTGTGATAACTTAAAGAAGCAGTTTGTAAACCCTAGAGAAACCATCTCAAACCAAACAAAGAGGCATAGGTGGGCAGGGGCAGTGGTTCACACCTATAATCCTAACATTTTGGGAGGTGACATGAGAGTATCACTTGAGACCAAGAATTCAAGGCTACAATAAACTATGATCATGTCACTGCACTCCAGCCTGGATGACAGAATGAGACTACTCTGTCTCAAA
>NW_016107928.1:521595-541107 GCF_001604975.1 Cebus imitator | reverse complement strand
TTTCGGCATAAAAACAGACACATGCACCAGTGGAACAGAATAGAGAATCCAGATAAAAATTCACACATTTACAGCCAATTCATTTTTTAAAACCTTTTTTAAAATTGATTTTTAAAAATTTGAATAGAGACATGGCGTCTTGCCTTGCCCAGCATGGTCTCAAACTCCTTGCCTCAAGGGATCCTCCTTCCTCGGCCTCCCAAAATGCTGGGATAACAGGCATGAGCCAACCATGCCCAGTCCAACCAACTCATTTTCAACAAAGGAGCCAAGAACATGCAATGGGGAAAGGACACTCCCTTTAATAAATGGTGCTGGGGAAACTGCATAACCATATGCAGAAAAAGGAAACTAGACCCCTATCTTTTACCATATACAAAAATCAAATCAAAATAGATCAAAGACTGAAACTGTGAAACTACTAGATGTAAGCATTAGAGAAATGTTCCACGATATTGGTCTGAGCAAAGATTTTTTGAGTAAGACCTTAAAAGTACAGGTAACAAAAGAAAAAAATAGACAAATGGGATCACATCAAGTTATAAGGCTTCTGCACAGCAAAGGAAACAAAGAGACAACCCACAGAATAGGAGAAAATATCTGCAAACTACACATCTGACAAGGGATTAACAACCAGAAGATATAAGGAGCTCAAACAACTCAATAGCAAAAAAAAATTCTAATAATCCAATTTAAAAATGGCCAAAAGATCTGAATAGACATTTCTCAAAAGAAGACATAGAGGGTCGGACGCGGTGGTTCACGCCTGTAATTCCAGCACTTTGGGAGGCTGAGGCAGGTAGACCACTTGAGGCCAGGGGTTCGAGACCAGCCTGGACAACATGGTGAAACACCAATCCTACTAAAAATTTTAAAATTAGCCAGGTGTAGTGATGCAAGCCTATAATCCCAGCTACTCGGGAGGCTGAGGCAGCAGAATTGCTTGAACCCGGGAGGCAGAGGTTGCAGTTAGCCGAGATCAGGCCATTGAGCTCCAGCCCAGGCTATAAGAGCAAAACTCTGTCTCAAAAACAAAAACAAAACAGAATTACCACATGATCCAGCAATCCCACTGCTGGGTATATACCCACAAGAAAGGAAATTAGTATATTGAAGAGATATCTGCACTCCCATGTTTGTTGCAGCTCTGCTCACAATAGCCAAGATTTGGAGGCCACCTAAATGTCCATCAACAGATGTATGGATAAAGAAAATGTGGTATATATACACAATGGAATGAGTAGTAGTCAGCCATAAAAAAAGAATGGGATCCTGTTATTTGCAATAACATGGATGGAAATGGAAGTCATTATGTTAAATGTTATTATGTTATTACCTCTTAGAGAATGCATTATGTTAAATGACTTCCAGTTCCATCCATGTTATTGCCAGGCATAGAAAGACAAATATTGCATTTTCTCATTAATATGTGGGAGCTAAAAAAGTAGATGTCATGAAGACAGAGAGTAGGTTGGTGGTTCCCAGAGGCTGGGAAGGGTAGCAGGGAGAGGGAGATGAAGAGAGGTTGATTATTGGGTTCAAATATACAGTTTGATAGAAATAACACCTAGTGTTTGATAGATCAGAAGAGTGACTACAGTTTACAATAATCTATTATATATTTCAAAACAGCTAGAAGAGAAGAATTAGAATGTTTCCAGCTTTATGCTGGAAAAGACAAATATTTAAGGTGATAGGTACCCCAACTATACTGATTTCATCTTTACAGATTACATGAATGTATTACATGATTGCATGTACCCTCTAAATATTTACAGCTATTATGTATCAGTAAAAAGAATAAAATTTTAAAAATACTCCTCGCAACTACAGAATACACATTCTTTTCAGGTGCACATGGAACATTCACCAAACAGACCATATGCTGGGCCATAAAACAAGTCATAATAAATTTAAGAGGATTGTGAGCAAACAGAACGTGCTCCCTGACCACAACAGAATTAAATTACAAATCAATAAGAGAAAGATATCTGGAAAATGCCCACAAATTTGGAAACAAAACAACACTCTTCTAACTAACCAATGGGGCAAAGAAATCACAGAGGAACTAATACTGCATTTTTAATGGGATGTAAATAAAAAAACAACATATCAAAATTTGTGAGTTGCATCTAAAGCAGTGCTTAGACTTTAGAGGAAATTTTATAATATTAAATACTTACATTAGAAAGAAGAGACCAGGTATGGTGGCTCACGCCTGTAGTCCCAGCTATTTGAGAGGCTGAGGTGCGAGGATTGCTTGAGTTCAGGAGTTCAAGGTTGTAATCAGCTGTGATTGTGCCACTTCATTCCAGCATGGGTGACAGAGCAAGACCCTGTTTCTTACAAAAGAAAAATGAAGAAGAAGAAATGTCTAAAATTGATTATCTAAGCTTCTACCATAAGCTAGAGGGCCGGGCAGGGTGGCTCATGCCTGTAAGCCCAATACTTTGGGAGGCCTAAGCATAGAGGATCACTTTGAGATCAGGAATTCAAGACCAGCTTGGGCAACACAGCAAGACCCTATCTCTGAAAAAAATTAGAAAAAGAAAGAAAGCCAGAAAAAGAAGAACATATTAAACCCAAAGAAAGGAAACGACAGGAGCAGAAATCAATATAATAGGAAATTAACAAACAACAAAAAGATCAATGATACCAAAAGCTGGTTCTTTGAAAATATAAAATTGGTCAACCTCTAGCTAGACTGATCAAAAAGAAGAGAGAGGACACAAATTACCAACATCAGGAATAAAGGAGGGCACATCACCCAGATCACAGAGACTATAGAGACTATATACACATATGCCTTGCTACATGTGTGTGTAGCAACATATAACCAAAATAGATAATAACAGTATTAATTAAAAAAGGATGGAGACTTAATGAATCTGGTTTTAAAGCAAACGCACATACACACACTCACACAAGCAACCAACCAGTAAATCTTTTTAAAGATTTTTCCCAATTCAGGTTATTACCTCTTAGAGTGTATTTTCCACAGTATTTCAGCACATAACATCAAAAATATTCAAAGCTCTAGAGAGCTGCCACTGTGACTCATCATGACGCAGTCTGAGTAGAACTGGCAAAAAGTGTCTCTTATTTTTATATATATAAAAAGGATATGTTTATTTCAGAAATGCAGCATTGGGTGAACAATCTGAAAATAAATGTTACTATTTACCATATTAATAGAATAAAGGAACGTAATTATACGTGTCTCAAAATGCATTAAAAGCATTTGATACGGCTTCTATTCATGATAAAAATCCTTAGAAAGCTACAAATAGACATAGGCTTCCTTAAAATGACACCAACAACAAACATACACAATAATAAAATACTGAAAGCTTTGAAATCGAAACAAGACGAGGTTGTCCACTTTCACTATTTCATTGCCATTGTAATGTAGCTCCTAGTGAGTATAATGAGGTAAGAAAGAATAAATGAGAATGCGAGAATGCATCATGTCTTACAAAGGAGCAATAACTCTCATTCTTTGTTAGCAGCATGATTGTGCATATGGAAAGTTGTATATGTGGAGGATCACCAAAGTGCAGGATAAAATGTTAGTATACAACATCAGTTGCAGTTTTATATGCCGTAAAAAAATTAAGAAATGAAATCTTAAGAGAAATCATGTACAATAGTATCGAAAGAACCAAATACTTAAATCTACCATAATTGTGCAAGAACTCTACAAAGAAAGCTGTAAAATACTATTGATATTGTTAATAGAAATGCAAGAAAACTTACACCGGAAAACTTTATATTGCAAAAATATCAATTTTCCACAAACCTGCTAGATTTAGTCATCTACATATTGTGTCTTTAAGGGAAGATTAGCAAGCTTATTCTTTTTTCTGAATATGAATTTTAATTCATAATCAGTGCCATTATTGAGAATATTAAGATGCTTTCATGTTAAACTGACTAAAACAGCATTTGGAATAGTAAATGTCATGTAATATATGAATAACCTCCAGCTGGCCAGGTGCCATGGCTCACGCCTGTGATCCCATCACTTTGGGAGGCTGAGGAGGGTGGATCACGAGGTCAAAAGATCGAGACCCACCTGGGCAACATAGTGAAATCCCATCTCTACTAATAATACAAAAATTAACTGGCCATGGTGGCGTGCACCTGTAATCCCAGCTACTTGGGAGACTGAGGCAGGAGAATTGTTTGAATCCAGGAGGGGGAGGTTGCGGTGAGCCAAGGTCATGCCACTGCACTTTCAGCCTGGCAACAGAGCGAGACTCTGTCTCAAAAAAAAACCAAAACCCAGCCCTCTTTTTTCTAAGTGTAAAAATTATAAGCAACTATAATGAATAGTCTTCAAAGGTATTCTCTGGGAAACTCAGGATTGGAGGGGCCAGAAGCAGAGAGCCAGTAGGTCCTAGGAGGTGGTCTACTACAAGATCTGGGGGCTTACTGCCTGCTGAAAAAGATACAGAACTCCTGCCCTCAAAAAATCAAAGGGAAGTTGAACTACTCTGGAAGTCAGTATTCATCAGTATTCATTTTCTTTTGAATCGTTGAAAGACTGAAGATGCCTTTTGAAATAGGTCTCTGTAATCTGGTAGAAAGAGTTTGCCAAGGTTTTCTGATTTTGAACCCAAATATTGCTTAAGTATCTGGGGCACAGCTCCAAATGCATTGAACCTGCTTCTCTCCCTTGCCAATGTTGCATGAGGCCCTTTTCAAAACCATCTTAATTCCATTTTACCAGCAGTATAGGCCACACACAAAGTGGTGCTTCTGGCTTTTGTAATCAGAACGCAAAAGCACCATCCTGCCAATATTGAAGTCAGCCAAGCCCAACCCTTTGCAGGGAGCTCCTTCTGGTGTGAAGGCTGATCAGCCTGCTGGCTTCAAGAAGAGCTCTCTGAGTACCGGCATAAACAGTACCGGTATAAACCAATTCACCAAGGCAAAGTTCTGTGGAAGAGTCTGGCAGGTTCCTCGCCCTATACCCATTCCCAATGCACCACGTGCCTCCACTCCCTCCGCCACCCCCATCAGCCTCTCATCTGCCGCCAGAATGACTTTTTCCCTGCCTTCCTGTGGACTGCTTGAATATACTTTAGAATGGTATTTTGATTTAGCTTTAGTGTTCTTGGGGTGTATCTCTTTAATGGTTGCCCTAAGGATTACATTATATATACATAACTTATTCTACAGTTGACAACATTTTACCAGTTTGAGTGAAGTGTTGAAAATTTACCTCTTTTTATAACTCTCAATCCTCCCCCGTTTATAATATAATTGTCTTAAATATTTCCTCTACATACGTTGAAAATTACTGCATAAGCCAGGATTATAATTTTGTTTCAACTGTCAAATATAATTTAGAAAACTCAAGAAGAGAACAAAAGTCTATTGTATTTACCCATGCTTTTGCTTTATCATTCTTTCTTCCTTCCTGATGGGCCAAGATTTCTTTTTCTCTCGTTTTCTTTTTGTTTAGAGAACTTCCTTTGGCTATTCATTAGGGCAAGTCAGCTGGCAACAAATTCTTTTAGTTTTTTGGTCACCAGAGCATATCTTGATTTCCTTTTCGTTCCTGAAAATATTTCGGCTATACAATTCTGCATTGAAAGTTCTTTCCAGCACTTGAAAAATGTTTCGCCATTTCCTGCTGGACTTCATGGTTTCTGATAAGAAGAAATCCATGGTCGTTCGAATTGTTTTTCCTCTATAGGTAACACGTTGTTTCTGTTTGGCTGCTTTCAAGATTTTTTTCTTTGTCTTAATTTTCAGAAGTCTGAGTGTGATGGGCCTTGGCATGGATTTCTTTAGGTTTATCCTGTTTGGGGTTTTCTCAGCCTCTTGAGCTGTAGGTTTATGTCTTTTGCCAAATTTCAGAACTTTTATCCATTATTTCTTCAGTTCCACATTTTTCTCCTCTCCTTCTGGAACACCCATAATGTGAGTATTAGATTTTTTGTTAACAGTGGTCTCACGTGTCCCTGAAGCCCTGATTTCTTTCTTTTTTTTTTCAGTCTATTTTTTCTCTTTTGTTCAGATTGGGTAAATTCTATTCGATCCTCAAATTCTGATTCTTTCTTCTGTCTGTATTCTGCTGCTGAGTATATGCATTGAGCATTTTATTTCAATTACTGCAATTTTTAGCTAAAAAATTTCCCTTTGGTTCTCCCTTATAGCTTCGATTTCTTTGCTGAGATTTTCTACTTTTTTCGTTTGTTTCAAGCATGTTAGTAATTGTTCACCAAAGCATTTTTATGATGGCTGCTTTAAAACCTTATCAAATAATTCTAGCAATTCTGTCATCTAGGTTAATTATCTTTTCTCATCCAAGTTGACATCTTCCTGGTTCTCAGTATGACAAGTGATTTTTGTTTTTGAAACCAGGATATTTCGGGCATGATGTTGTAAAATTCCAAATATTATTTCAATCCTGTGTTTTAGCAGACCTCTTCTGCCTTACTATTGGCAGATGAAGGTGAAAGTCCAGGTTCTCCCCTCAGGGGGAGTGGGAGTTCAGGCTCCCCACTAGGCTTCCACTGATACCACCCTGGTTAGGAGGATTGAAGGTGTTTCCTTATTGCCTCTCTTGATGCCATCGTGTTAGGGTGGCCTCATTACCATGGAGCAGTGGTGAAAGTTCAAACTCTCCGCTAGGTCTCTTCTGACACCACCCCAGAGTCGAGGGAGAGCAGTGCTTTGTTACTGCCTGGCAGAGGTGGACGTCCAGGCTGCCCATGTGGTTTCCACTGACACAGGGAACGAGGAGGCTCCTTACTCCCCAGCAGGGATGTTTTACCTGCCTTCCTACTCAGTCTTCTCTGGCACCACTGGGTTGGGGTAAGGGTGGTGTGAGGCGCCTGCTTACAGTCTGGTAAGGGTGAAAGCCTAGGCTCGCGACTTGGCTTCTGTCCCACAGAAGGTGGAGCCACAGGGTTTTTTGTGTGTTGTTTGCTTGCAGCAAAGTGATTATTGTCTAGAAGTTTTCTGTCTTGCTAGGCTGTCCTTTTCCTGGTCCTTTGGCCAGAAAGAGTAGGCTTTTCTTTTTCTTTTTCTTTTGAGACGGAGTTTCGCTCTTGTTGCCAAGGCTGGAGTGCAATGGCGCGATCTCGGCTCACCACAACCTCCGCCTCCCGGGTTCAAGAGATTCTCCTGCCTCAGACTCCTAAGTAGCTGGGATTACAGGCATGTGCCACCACACCCAGCTAATTTTGTATTTTTAGTAGAGATGGGGTTTCTCCATGTTGGTCAGGCTGGTCTCGAACTCCTGACCTCAGGTGATCCGCCCGCCTAGGCCAAGAGTAGACTTTTCTTGGAGACTTTATGTTTTGTGTTTTTGTCTGTGCCTGTTGATGTTTCTAGGTTGCTGGCTTCACCAGTACCCAGTCAGGAAGATGTCAGACAAAAAGAAAACTCCGGGAATTTGCAGCCATGTTGTTCCTCAGGTTCCAAAGCCCCTAATGAGTGTAACTTTTTCTCTCTGCCTTTCAGTCGTCATATGGTTATTTTACATACAAAATCTAGGGTGTTAGTGGGGTACAGTGGCTCACACCTGTAATCCCAGCACTTTGGGACGCCAAGGCAGGCAGACCACTTGAGGCCAGGAATTCGAAACCAGCCCAGCCAACACGGTGAAATCCCATCTCTACTAAAAATATGAAAAATAGCCAGGTATAGTGGCATGTGCCTGTAATCCCAGCTACTTGGGAAGCTGAGGCAGGAGAATCACTTGAATCAGGGAGACAGGGGTGGCAGTGAGCCAAGACTGCACCACCGTACTCCAGCCTGGGTGGCAGAGTGAGATTCTGCCTCAATAAAACAAACAAACCAACAAATAAGTCTAGGATTTTGAGCTGTACTTAGCAGGAGGAATAGTACATTTACTCCATCTTCCCAGAAGAGGTCCCAAAGGCTGCCTTTTCATATTTCGTCACAGCCAAGAAAGTATTATTCCACTGCTCTATGTATGGGTTTGGAGGGCATTTCCTGCTGTAAGGGAGTCTATATTGGAATGGGGAACTGTCTTAAAAAAACAAATTATTGGGTTTAAAAAAGAACAAACTTGAGGCCGGGCATGGTGGCTCATGCCTGTAATCACAGCACTTTGGGAGGCCAAGGCAGGTGGATCACCTGAGGTCAGGAGTTCTAGAGCAGACTGGCCAACATGGTGAAACTCCGTCTCTACTAAAAAAAAAAAAAAAAAAAAATGAACAAACAAACAAAATTAGTTGGATGTGATGGTGGGCACCTGTAATCCCAGATACTCAGGGGGTGAGGCAGGAGAATCACTTGAACCCAGGAGATGGAGTTTGCAGTGAGCCGAGATCACGCCCTTTCACCCCAGCCTGGTCGACAGGAGCAGCGAAACTCCATCTAAAAAAAAAAAAAAAGAATTGGCAAAACCTAAATGCTTTGATACTGAGTTGAACAGAGAGGCAATTGTGGGAAAGTAACTAAAATATATGAGAAGGTTAAAGAAGATCGGTTTGTACAGAATTCTCTCAGTCTCAACTGCCCATCCTTGATAAGAATGTTTCTATTCTCTTGATACAAAGAAGGCAGTGCTCACATAAGAATTTTATCTGGTATTTTTAAAAAAGAAAAGGAGGATCAGAGTGTACTTCTTGCATCTGCTGTTTTTCAAGTGCCTTTAACCCCAAATAGTCAATATAGTATGCCGGCGTATTTTAGAGTGGCATGTTTTGAACTCCTTCAATACAATGGAACACTACACAGAGGGAATGAATTGCTGATAGATATAATAACATGAAGAATCTAAAAATTGTAATGCTCAGTGAAAGAAGCCTTACACAAAAGACTACATACTGTATGATAACATTACCTGAAATTCCAGAATGAGCACAAGTAATCTATAGAGGAAAAAACCAGAACAGTGGTTGTCTCTGGTAGATGGGATTGGACAATGCATGGGAAAGAATATGAGGAAACTTTCATGGATGATGGAATTGTTGTATATCTTCATAGAGCTTTTGATCATATGGCATTTTTCAAAACTCAGTGAATATACTCTTAAAATTTGTGTCTCTCATTATAAGGTAAATTTTATATCAAAGAAGAACTATGAACAAATACTTAACTCTTATTAACCATTTGCCTGCTGAAGTATTTAGGGAGGTGAGTACTGTTGTTAACAATTTACTTTAAATGCATTAAAATAAGATAGACTAATGGATGGATAGAGCGATAGGTAAATAAATAGATTTGTAATAAAACAAATGTAGTAAAACATTAATGCTAAAATCTAGATGATTTTATGAACGTTTGCTATAAAACTCAATGTTGCTGTTATGTTTAAAAATTAAATGAAAATTTTCATAATAAGACCAGGCATGGTGACTCATGAATGTAATTACAGCATTTTGGGAGGCCAAGGTAGGAGGATTGATTAAGGCCAGCAGTTCAAGGCCAGCAGTTCAAGACCAGCCTGGGCAACATAGCAAGACCTTCTCTCCATTTTTTATTTAAAAATTTATTTTTCATAGTGAAATGTTAAGAAAAAAGTAAAAAAATACAGAAGAATATGCAGTAAAAGTAAAGTCCCCCTTTTTCCACTTACCCCAACCATTCCCCCTTTCCAGATGCAACTACTACTAACAGTTTGGTAGATATTGTTCCAAATTCTTTTCTTTAAATTTGCATACATGTGTATGTTGAAACATATAGTGATCTTTTAAAAACATAAATGGGGGGCTGTGTGTGGTGGCTCACATCTGTAATCCCAGCACTTTGGGAGGCCAAGGCAGGAGGATCACCTGAGGTCCGGAGTTTGAGACCAGCCTGACCAAAATGGAGAAACCCCCGCCTCTACTAAAAATACAGAATTAGCCGGGCATGGTGGAGCATGCCTGTAATCCCACCTACTCGGGAGGCTGAGGAAAGAGAATCGCTTGAACCCGGGAGGCAGAGGTTGCGGTGAGCCGAGATCCAACCATTGCACTCCAGCCTGGGCAACAAGAGCAAAACTCTGACTCAAAAAAAAAAAAAAAAAAAAAAAAAAAAAAAGACATAAATGGGATTATACTATTCACACATTGAGTAACTTGCTTTATTTACTTGACATTTTGTCTTGGAGTGTGCTCTATGTCAGCACGTCTACATTGGGTTCTTTCTCTTTAACTTCTGCTTGCGACCTTATTCCCAAAAGAAATGTCAGTTGCTTAAAGTTTTTTTTGCTGTTAAAAATTACTCTTCAAAAACCCTGAGCCAAATTACCCACAAAATGACTATTTTTTAATATTGTGTGTACCAATGCCTGATGCCCCACACTCTTGCCAACACTAGATACTATCAATCTTTTTCATTTTTGTCTACATGATGAATGAAAAATACTTTGCATTTTCCTGAGAATTGGTGAGATTGAGAGTCTTTTATATCTTATTGGTCATGTATGATTTTTCTTTGGTGAACTGCCTTTTCATATTCTTTGCCTTCTTCTCTATTGGATTTGACTTTTCCTCATTGATTCTTTATATATTCTGGATACAATCCTTTGTCAGGTATCATGTTGAAAATATAAAAACACTGTCTCTAGTTTGTGGCTTGTGGTTTTGTCCTTTCATTAACATAAGTTTTTAATTTAAATTTATTCAAATGTATAAGCCTTTCTTTATGGTTTGTACTATTTATGTCTTATTTAAGAAACTTCCCAATATCACAAGACTATAAAAATTATCTTATAATTATCTCCTAAAAAAATTTCCCAGATATTGGGTTTTTTTGAGATCCACGTCCCAGGTTCAAGCGATTCTCCTACCTCTGCCTCCAGAGTAGCTGGGATTACCTTTGCACGCCACCACACCCAGCTAATTTTTGTATTTTAAGTAGAGACGGGGTTTCATCATGTTGGCCAGGCTGTTCTCGAACTCCTGACCTTAGGGGATCCGCCCACCTCGGCCTCCCAAAGTACTGGGATTACAGGCGTGAGCCACCACACCTGCCCCCCAGATATTTTTTCTAGGCAGATCTATAACCTGTATAATTTAAAAAACAGGATGACATCATGCATACAGCTTTATAACTTGTTTTGTCATTTAGCTATATATTTTGAACATCTTTTCATTTGAATAAATGTATCAGTAGTGTTGTGGGTGGGGTTTCCCAGGAAACAGACTCTGAGACAGAGATTTGTGTGCAGGAAGTTTATCCGGGAGTCCTTTCAGGATCAACATGCATGGGGGAAGGGAATGAAGCAGGATTAGACAGGAGGAGAAGGTAGGCTGTGGTGCAGTACCAACAAGGGCTCCGTCTTTGTTGCTTAGAGGGCCCTGCAATGCTGTCCCAAATTGAAGAAAGAAAGCTGGGCCTTTATACACCCATGTCGTTTGATGTGGGCTGCCCCTGGGAAGGGATGGGGGTGACATTGGGCAAGGCAGCTGACTTCAACTGAATGCAATTCCCAGAGGCAGATAAAGCCTGTAGCACTCCCAATAGCTGGGGGTCCTGAAGTGGGATCTGAGCTCTGCATCACAGAATCCACCATAGTTAGGGACACTACTGACTTCAACCAGCAGAAAACCCAACTAACCCTTGCTTAATAAATAGAAGTTAGTCTCAGTTAACAGGTCCTCAGTAGATGATTGCTGGCATCAATGCTATCTATCCCTTTTATTAGGAAAGCAAAAACTTACTGAGAAATCCTCAGTAGATCTTTCTGTACATTTCATTGGCCAGAACTAAAATGTCCATCCCTAGGTGCAAGGGCAACTTCGAAAGTAGTATCAGAATTGACAGGATTTTGTGCTTGGAGCAATGAACATTGCTGCCCTGAACAGTATCCAGATTGTTAGTATAGAAGAAGAGCATAAAGGGTATTACACATGCAACTAACAAAATAGACTTGTACAAAATTATTTTGAATAATTGCATATGGATTTAACTTCCTAAAACGGTCTCCATATTACTAAACACTTGGTAGTTTCCAACTTTTTGCTACTATCCACTGTACTGCAATAAACACCCTAAATATTTTTCTCTGCCCATTACTTGTTTGAGATGAAATGGTAAATATATAATTGTTAAACAAAGGGAATGGATCTTTGAAAGAATTTTGATGCCAATTACCAAGAAGTACTTTTTAAAAGCCCTACAAATTCATGTTTTCTCTGGCAGTAATTTTTTTTTTTTTTGAGACAGTTTCACTCCTGTAGCCCAGGCTGGAGGGCAGTGGCATGATCTTGGCTCACTGCAACCTCTGCCTCCCGGGTTCAAGTGATTCTCCTGCCTCAGCCTGATGAGTAGCTGGGATTACCTCCACCATGTCCAGGGTTGTCAGCCTCCCAAAGTGCTGGGATTACAGGCTTGAGCCACCCGGCTGTAAATTAACAGGTTTCTTTTCCCTTACCACATCCTCACTGTAGTCCCAGCTACTCAGGAGACTGAGGCAGGAAGATCACTTTACACCAGGAATTAGAGGCTGCAGTGAGCTATGATCACACCACTGCACTCTAGGCAACAGAGTGACGCCCTGTCTCTTAAAATAAAAATTATCTGTCTTAAATCTCATTTTGTGTAGACTTTTACTGTTCATATTTGCTAATTTTTGCACTATAGTTGAAAAATGTGCTCCAGATATTTTCCCTTCTTGGAAAGTATTGAGATATAATAGGTGTCTTCGTTCTTGCACTATAAGGGTTAATTCCAACAGGACTGAGTTATTTTGCTGGTCAAGGCAAGAAACATATACATTAATAATGTTTCCTAGCCAGTTGCAGTGGCTCATACCTGTAATCCCAGTACTTTGGGATGCCGAGGCAGGTGGATCACGTCAAAAGATCAAGACCATCCTGGCCAACATGGTGAAACCCCGTCTCTACTAAAAATACAAAAATTAGCTGAGCGTGGTGGCGGGCGCCTGTAATCCCAGCTACTCGAGAGGCTGAGGCAGGAGAATCGTTTAAACCCGGGAAGCAGAGGTTGCAGTGAGGCAAGATCATGCCACCACACTCCAGCCTGGGAGACAGAGCAAGACTCCATCCTGGGATGAATGAATGAATAAATAAATAAAAATAATGTTTCCTTTTAGCTAGGAATATCACAGGCTGGAAACATACAAATTAATGTTCCCTTTTAGCTAGGACCTTCGCAGGCTGGAAATAAACAAATTAATGTTTCCTTTTAGTTAGGAACCTAACAGGCAGTGCTAGGAGTGGGGGCGCCCAAGGCAGAAAGATTTTCTGAGTATTTTGACCCAATTTGATAGAATTGTTTATTGATAACAACGAGATTAGCCAGCAATGTGGCTCACACCTATAATCCCACCACTTTGGGAGGCCGAGGTGGGTGGATCACCCGAGCTCAGAAGTTAGAGACCAGCCTGGCCAACATGATGAAACCTTGTCTCTAGTGAAAACATACAAAAATTAGCTGGATGTGGTGGTGGGAACCTGTAATCCCAGCTACTTGGAAGGTTGAGGCACAAGAATCACTTAGGTGCACGAGGCAGAGGCTGCAGTGAGGTTGCAGTGAGCCGAGATCTGCCACTGCACTCCAGCCTGGGCAACAGGATGAGACTCTGTCTCAAAACAAACAAACAAACAAACAAAAACAAAAAACAAAAAGCCAGGCGCAATAGCTCACGCCTGTAATCCCAGCACTTTGGGAGGCCGAGGCGAGCAGATCATGAGGTCAGGAGTTCTAGACCAGCCTGGCCAACATAGTGAAACCCCGTCTCTACTAAAAATAAAAAAATTAGCCAGGCGTGGTTGCGGGCGCCTGTAATCCTAGCTACTTGGGAGGCTGAAGCAGGAGAATCGCTTGAACCTGGGAGGTGGAGGTTGCAGCGAGCAGAGATCGCGCCACTGCACACTAGCCTGGGCTAGCGGGAAACTCCGTCTCAAAAAAAAAAAAAAAAAAAAAAAATGGACTGCAATGAGATTGATGATAGCAGGTGGTCTTGGTATTACATACCCCCATTCCTCACCCTCAGGGAGCTCTGCTGTTGAATCTTCTTACATTTCAGGGAAACAGCAAGGTATTACCAATATCAAAATATATATTCACAATTAGTATTCACACTATTGAATATTACTGATGAAAGCTAGACCTCTCTCAATGTATCTTGCAAAAGTACTTTATTATATAAACAATTCTTTCATGACCTATATTACACACTGTGTGTCTAATAAACACCAAAGATATTTTTAAAATATCGCTCTGAAAAGTAAAAGGAAAAGAAATCATTTTGCTCATCTAAGGAAGAATGATGACACCTGAACTTAGAAACCTGTACCATAGCTATCTTAATGGGAAACATGGAAGTGGTGTTTTGAAAACATTTAGGGACTATGTAGTTCATAAATAATAGATCTCTAACTCCAGTTTATGTTTTCTTAGCAGAAAAAGGTTAACAGTTATTATTATAGCCAAGATAAAATTATAATGCTACAAATCCAACAAAATAACTTGAATATTTCACTCTCTCTGAATGTGTGAATACAATATACTAAAAATGTTTGGAATAATTTTTAGTGAATATTATATGAAATATAATCAAAATCATTGATGTACTTTATTATTTTGGTATGCATTATAGTGTTCATGGAAATGTAAGTATTAAATATTTACTAGCTCAGAAAAATTCTATAAGTCAACACACAGTTCAGGTTAAACATGTAGAAAAATTAAATAGTAAAAAATGGTATTTGATACATATATAATATAGTTTTTAAAGTAATAAGTTATTGAAATACATAAAGTAACTTAGTAGTAAGAATGATGTGAAAGTATACGGCCACTACAGAAATCTACTTAGGCATATCTGTTAAAATAGTGAAGATTAAAAAGGAAGTAGGCTACCAAATGCAGATCACAATACAGAGAAAATGAACAATCTCTGCATAGTAGGTGGAAACACAACGGGGTATAACTTTTGTGAAACAATTTAGGAGTACATAAGCAGAACATGAAACTTTTCATATCTTTGACTTAATAAATCTGTATCTATGAGTCTAGTAGTCTAAGATAATTCCACATCCAGCAAAACCTTTATACAGAAAGGTATTCATTGCAGCATTGTTTATGATGATGAAAATTATAAGCAACTAATGTCCCAAATTGTAGAAAAATTGATAAATGATGACGCCATTGCAACATTATGTCAACTACAGGATCACTATATAATGGAGTTGAATGAAGGTATAAAATGGAATGAAGATGGCTGTCGGTTGCCATTAGGTGGTCTGTTGGACATGGCATTAATTGAAGAAAGCAAGGTGCTGGAAATGTGTGTAGTAAGTTAACTCTTGGAACTACAGATATATGTACATATTTTCTGATAATTTTCCAAACTACACAATGGAAAAATAAAGCAAGAAGTAACAAAAGTAGTTTCCTAAAGGTGGAGGTAGGCAATGTGGAACACACAAAGGTGAAAGCTAGAACTCTCTGAATGTATCTTGCTTTATATTTTTGCTTTGTGTAAAAGATGACCTCAAGAACCCCCACCTCCTGGCATTTACACCCTTGTGATGTCCCCTCTGACACTGTAGCAGGTTTGATCTGTGAGACCAATAGAATTTGGCAGAAGTTACATCTGTTTTGTGTGTGGGAAGAAAAGAAACAGAATTTGGCAGAAGTGATGGTATGTAATTTCCAAGATTAGATTCTAAAAGACAACATAGTTTCCTTTTTAGCCTGTTTTTCTCTCTTGGATCACTTGCTGTGGGGGAACCAGTTGCCTTGTAGAGCAGTCCCATGTGGTGAGGATCCAAGGCCCAACAAAGCCATGTGAGTAAGCCCTGGCGGAAGCAGATCCTCCAGCATTAGACAAGCCTTACCATAGTCCTGGCTGACATCTTGACTGCATTTCAGGAGGAGACCCTGAGCCAGGGCCACCTAGCAAAGCTGCATCAGAAACTGATAAGATAATAAAAGCTGGCCGGTAAGTTTGGTATAATTTACTATGCACCAATAGATCACTAATAGATGTTAGAACAGTAAGATTGTTGTAAATAATTTAAAAACTGGGCCAGGCACAGTGGCTCATGCCTGTAATAACCAGTATTTTGGCAGGTTGAGGTGGGTGGATTGCCTGAGGTCAGGAGTTTAAGACCAGCCTGGCCAACTTGGTGAAACCCCGTCTCTATTAAAAATACAAAAAAATTAGCTGGGCGTGGTGGCACGTGCCTGTAATCCCAGCTACTCAGGAGGCTGAGGCAGGAGAATCGCTTGAACCCGGGAGGTGGAGGTTGCAGTGAGCCAAGATCGCACTACTGCATGCCAGCCTGGACGACAGAGCAAGACTCTGTTTCAGAAAAAAAGCAAAACAAAACAAAAAATTCTCTATGTGCCTCCCAATGAGGAAGTACACAGCATCCTGTGAAATATGCTTGCTAAAAAATTAAACCTGAATCTAATTGAGTCTTCAAACTACCAGCTTATAGAAAATAAAGGGAACAGAGGAACAGGTTATATGATGCCAACAGGATACAACCACATGAATTTAAAATATGGGATATTCTGTAGGACAAATGACACCGTTTCTTTAGTAAGTAAATGACCTAATAGAGGAAAGGGAGTATAGAAGGAAGGCGTCTTAGTCCCTTTGTGCTGCCACAGCAGAATACTTGAGACAGGGTCAATTATAATTTCTTACAGCTTGTGGAGGCTGGGAAGTCTAAGATCAAGACAGTGTCTTGAGCATCTAGTGAGGGCCTTTGTGCTGTGAAGGGCAGAAAGGCAAGGGAGTAAAAAGAGGACCTAACCCATCTTTTTACAATGAATCCACTCTTGAGATAACAGCATTTAACCATTCGTAAAGACAGAGGCCTAAACTGTCTCCTGGACTAATTACATCTTATTAGGCCCCACCTGTCAACGCGGTTGCTTTGGGGATTAAATTTCTAACACATTCTTTTTGGCGGATACATTCAACCCATAGTAGAAGGATTATAGAGTAAAAGAGACTCCAGGGACGTATTCACCAAAACAATATGTGGACATTGGTTGGGTCCTGATTCCGCTAAGGCCTGTTTGAATTAACCCTCACAGCACAAGACCAAGTGGGGAGCAGAGCGCTCTCCATCCTTCCCGCGTGCTTCCCGCTTCTCTCAGTTTCTCACCTGGAACGTTCCTTTTCTACACTCCGCAAACACCCTGCCCTGGTCTACACCAGAATCCAGTTAGCGGTTTTCCAGCATCACAGAACCAGCCTCGAGGCAGGCCCCGCCGCAGCGCCAACGGGAGAGCAGCACCCGCGCCTTAGGGTCTGCGCCTGCGTTGTGGAGCCCTTCCCCTCAGCGGCTTTCCAAAGGGGGGGAATGGGGTGGGAGCTGCTTCCCGAACTTTCTCTCTCCATGATGCCTTCGAGTTTGCTTACGTTTAGTTATGTAACAACGTGTGTGTGTGTGTGTGTGTGTGTGTGTGTGTGTCCAGGCTGGAGTGCAGTGGCGCATACGAGCTCACTGAGACCTCGACTTTCCGAGCTCCAGCAGTCTTCCTGTCTCAGCCTCCCGAGTACCTGGAACTACAGGCGCGCGCCACCACGCCTGGCTAACTTCTTTTAAATTTTTTGTAGAGATGGGATTTCCCATGTTGTCCAGGATGGTCTTGCACTCCTGAGCTCAAGCGATCCTCTCGCCGCGGCTCCCCCAAGTGCTGGGATTACAGGCGTGAGGGACGGAATCCAGCTGTTACCTAATAATTTTATGCCCAGTTAACTTTTTTTTTGAGACGGAGTCTGGCTCTGTCAACCAGACTGGAGTGCAGTGTCTCGATCTCGGCTCACTACAACCTCTGCCTCCCAGCTTCAGGCGATTCTCCTGCCTCAGCCTCTGCAGTAGCAGGGATGACAGGAGCACAAAACCATGCCCAGCCAATTTCTATTGTATTTTTAGTAGAGATGAGGTTTCACCATATATGCCAGGCTGGTTTCAAACTCCTGACCTCAGGTGATCGGCCCACCTCGGCTTCCCAAAGTGCTGGGATTACAGGCCTGAGGGCACTGCATCCGGCTTAGTTAACATTATTTATATTAAATTCTGTCTGTTCAAAGAACGAATGTGGTTTCTGCCTCCTGACTCATTTCTGTCTGATGGACTGCCTTCCATCAGGAATTGGTGAGGGCTCTGCCAGGGGGTGTTAATTCCCTAGTATTTTCAGTTTGTCACATGGGTGGCAAAACTGATTCCAGCAGGAAAACAAGCTTCAGTGGCGGGGAAAGTCCTTGGGCAAAGTAATGCAGGAGTATAGCAGTTGGAAGTGGGGCCAGTGTGTGCTAAATTGATGAGAGACAAGGGACAGGGGTAGGGGGCATGACAATGTTTTCTACACAGCCAAATGGCTGTTATAAAAAATTAATTTCTTAGCTACATAAGCATTCATTATCCTTGAAAGACACTTTGCTCTTAAGCACAGGGCTAAAATTCTCTCAGTCACCATCCCCAATCCTTCTCTTCCTTCCTCCCCAGACAGAGTTAACCACTGTTATCAGTTATCATTTGCATGTGCTTGTACACATAGAGATACTCACTGAAATACATTTGGCATGATTTCTTAGGCTTTGGGATTTTATTTCACAATATACATTGTAACTTGCTTTATTCAGTTAAACAGTTTGTCTTGGAAGTTGACTATTCTGAACTACGGCATATAGATCCACTTCATTCTTTTTAAATGCTGTGTAATAGTCCTCAGTATGCATATGCCACGGTTTATTTCACTGTTGTCCTGAGTTCCTTATTACAAAAACCCAGTGATTAATATCTCTGTCCCTGTGTCTTTGTCCCTGTTTAGGAGTGTTTCTCTGACGTAGATAGTAGTAGAAATGCTGGGTCAGAAAGAACTTATATTTTAAAATTGCATTAGATGTTTAAAAGGTGTTCTCTAAGGCCAGGTGCAGTGGCTCACGCCTGTAATCCCAGCACTTTGGGAGGCTGAGGCGGGCAGATCACCTGAGGCCAGGAATTCAAGACTAGCCTGACCAACATAGCGAAAGCCCGTCTCTACTGAAAGTACAAATTATTAGCTGGGTGTGGTGGCGCATGGCTGTAGTTCCAGCTACTTGGGAGGCTGATGCAGGAGAATCGCTTGAACCCGGAAACTGGAGCTTGCAGGGAGCAGAGATTGCACCACTGCACCCCATTCTGGGCGACAGAGTGAGATTCTGTCTCCAAAAAAAAGAAAAGAGAAGAAAGGAAAAGTGTTCTCTAACCAGGCATGGTGGCACATACCTGTAGTCTCAGCTACCTGGGAGACTGAAATGGGTGAACTGCTGGAGGCCAGTAGTTAAAGCTGCGGTGAGCTGTGATCATGCCTGTGAATAGGCACTGCAATCCAGCCTGGCCAATAGAGTGAGACCCTGTCTCTACAAAAAGAAAAAAAAATGTGTCATCTGAAATTTGGTTCCAATTTACAAGTGTACCTGGAGAGCACCAATGCCCTTTTCTTACTACAGGACTTCCAATAGCTGCCTTAGCCTACATTTCCCAACTGGCACCGCCCTGGACTGCTTTAGCAGAAGGTAACACAGGGGGAGAGAGCTGTTTATCCCAAACACCCAGAGACCAC
>NW_016107928.1:517629-519718 GCF_001604975.1 Cebus imitator | reverse complement strand
CCTTGCAGCAGTTTCTTGTCCTTATCTCTCCTTGTTCCAGGAGGAATCAGGGGCATTCTGCCAAGACTCAGGTCAGACTGCAGCCAAGCCTTGCTGTGTGGCCTACATGAAGATGTGCAGCGTCACCAGCATTTCATGATGAAGCCTTTCCCGTACACTTTGTGACACAAAGTCTTTTTCAGTCTCTCTTATTTGGGATACAGAAGCAGTGAGCTTTTCTAACACTGTATCCCTAAATTTCCCAACTCTTTCTTTTTAACTTTTGGGTTCAGGGGTACATGTACAGATTTGTTTTATAGGTACATTATGTGTCACGGGGATTTGGTATACTGATTATTTCACCACCCAGGTAATAAGTGTAGTAACTGATAGGTAGTTCTTTGATTCTCATCTTTGTCCCTCCCTCTACCCTCAAGGAGGTCCAGGTGTCTATTGTTCCCTTCTTCATGTCCATGTAGACTCAGGGTTTAGCTCCCACTTATAGGTGAGAACATGTGATATTTGGTTTTCTGTTCCTGTGTTAGTTCACTTAGGATAATGGCCTTCAGCTCCATCCACATTGTTGCAAAGGACATGGCCCTGTTCTTTTTTACGGTTGCACAGTATTCCATGGTGTGTATGTACCACATTTTCTTTATCCAGTCTACCGTAGATGGTCTTTTAGGTTGATTCTATGTTTGCTGTTTTGATTCATGCTGTGAAGAACATACACATGCATGTGTCTTTACGGTACAATGATTTATATTCCCTTGTATATGTATCCAATAATGGGATTGCTGGGTCCACTGGTAAGTCGGGTTTGAGTTCTTTGAGAAATTACCATACTGCTTTCCACAGTTGCCAAATTAATATATATCCCCACCAGCAGTGTATAAGCAGCTCCTTTTTTCCACAACCTTTCAAGCATCTGTATATATATATATATATATATATAGCCATTCTGACTAATATGTGATGTTATCTTATTGTGTGTGTGTGTGTGTTTCCAATGAGACTTAAGGTGAGGTGGGTTTTGGGGGCTTTGAGATTATTGTGGTTTTGATTTGCATTTCTCTAATTAGTGATGTTAAGCCTTTTTTCATATGCTTCTTGGCCATGTGTATGTCTTATTTTTTTTTAATTTAATTTAATTTAAAAGTTCCAGGATAAATGAGAAGGATGTGCAGGTTTTTTACATAAGTAAACATGTGCCATGGTGTTTTGCTGCACCTATCAACCTATGATTTAGGTATTAAGCCCCCACGTATTATGTATTTACCCTGCTCTCCTTCCCTCCGCCCTCCCCATGTATGTGTGTATGTATTCTTTTAAAGAGTGTCAGTTCATGTCCTTTGCCCTTTTTTATTTTCTTTTTTTGAAACAGAGTCTCGTTCTGTTGCCCAGGCTGGAGTGCAGTGGCACCATCTCGGCACACTGCAACCTCTGCCTCCCAGGTTTAAGCGATTCTCCTGCCTCAGCATCCCGAGTAGCTGGGATTACAGGCAGCACCACCACGCTTGACTAATTTTTGTATTTAGTAGAGACAGTTTCATCATGCTGGCCAGGCTGGTATCAAACTCCTGACAGCAAGTGATCCGCCCGCCTCGGCCTCCCAAAATATTGGGATTACAGGCGTCAGCCACTGAGCCCCGCCTTTTTTGCCCATTTTTAAATGGGTTTTTTTTTTTTTCTAGTTGATTTAAGTTCCTTATATATTATGGATATTAGACCTTTGTCAGATGCACAGTTTGGAAATATTTTCTCCCATGCTAAGGTTGTCTGTTTACTCTGTTGATAGTTTCTTTTGCCTTGCAGTTCTTTAGTTCAATTAGGTCCTGTTTGTCCATTTTTGTTTTAGTTGCAGTTGCTTTTGGAGTCTTTGTCATGAAATCTTTGCCAGGTCCTGTGTCCAGAATGGTATTTCCTAGATCACCTTTCAGGATTTTCATAGTTTTAGGTTATACATTTAAATCTTTAATTCATCTGGGGTTTATTTTTGTGACTGTTGTAAGGAAGGGGTCCAGTTTCAATCTTCTGCATATGGCTAGCCAGATATCCCACCAGAATTTATTGAATAGGGAGTGTGGCATTATTTAAACTCCAATTACTG
>NW_016107928.1:515927-517557 GCF_001604975.1 Cebus imitator | reverse complement strand
TCTGTCGTCCCCCAAGCTGGAGTGCAGTGGCACAATCTTGGTTCCCTGCAACCTCTGCCTCCGGGATTCAAAGGATTCTCCTGTCTCAGCCTCCCGAGTACCTGGAATTACAGGTGCCCACCACCTTATCTGGCTGATTTTTGTATTTATAGTAGAGACAGCATTTTGCCATGTTGGCCAGGCTAGTCTCCAACTCCTGACCTCAAGTGATATGCCCATCTTGGCCTCCCAAAGTGCTGGGATTACAGGCATGAGCCAACACACTGGACCTACAAAATTATTTTGAATAATTGCATATGGATTTAACTTACTAAAACAGTCTCCATATTGCTGGACATTTGGTAGTTTCCAACTTTTTACTACTATTCACTGAGCTGCAGTAAATACTTTAGGAATTTTTATCTGCCCATTATTTGTTCATGATGAAATGGTAAATATATAATTGTTAGGCAAAGGGAATGGATCATGAAAGAATTTTGATGCAGATTACGAAGAAGTACCTTAAAAAAGTTCTACAGGCCGGGCGCAGTAGCTTCACTGTAGTCCCAGCTACTCAGAAGGCTGAGGTGGGAGGATCACTTTAGCCCAGGAGTTGCAGGCTGCAGTGAGCTATGATCACACCACTGCACTCTAGTCTGGGTGACAGAGTGAGACGCTGTCTCTTAAAAAAAAAAAAAACAGTGTTTTAAATTTCATTTTGTATCCACTTTTACTGTTCATATTTGCTAATTTTTGCACTGTAGTTGAAAAAAGTGCTCCAGACTGTTTGAGCTTTTTGGAAAGTATTGAGATATAGTGGGTGCCTTTGCTCCTACGCTGTGAGGGTTAATTCGAACAGGCCTGAGTTGTTTTGCTGGCTGAAGGCAAGAAACATACTAATTAACAATGTTTCTTTTTAGCTAGAGCCCAGCAGGCCCCAGAGGACTAAGGAATTTCAGGGCATTTTGACCCAGTTTGTTAGAATTATTTATTGAGAACCTTGAGATTGATGATTAGCACTTGGCCTTGGTGTTACATACCCCATCCCCATTCCCAGGGAGCTCTGCTGTTGAGTCTTGTTACATTTCAGGAAAACAGCTAGGTATTACCAACACCTAAATATATTTTCACAATTAGTATTCACAGTATTGAATGTGATTGATGAAAGCTATACCTCTCTGAATGTATCCTGCAAAGTATTTTATTACATAAATAACCCTTTTATGACCTAAAAATTACACTCTGTATATCTAATAAGTGCCAAAAATATTTTTTAAATATCACTCTGAAAAGTAAAAAGAGAAATAATTTTGCTCATCTAATGAAGAATGATGACACCTGAACTTAGAAACATGTGGCATATATTGGGTGTGGTGGCTCATACCTGTAATCTCAGCACATTGGGGGGCCCAGGCAGGTGGATCACCTGAGGTCGGGAATTTGAGACCAGCCTGACCAACATGGAAAAACACCGTCTCTACTTTAAAAACTACAAAATTAGCTAGGCGTGGTGGTGCAGGCCTGTAATTCCAGCTACTCAGGACGCTGAGGCAGGAGAATGGCTTGAACTCAGGAGGTGGACATTGTGGTGAGCCGAGATCACAGCATTGCACTCCAGCCTGGGCAACAAGAACGAAACTCTGTCTCAAAA
>NW_016107928.1:512752-514600 GCF_001604975.1 Cebus imitator | reverse complement strand
AGCCCTGGCGGAAGCAGATCCTCCAGCATTAGACAAGCCTTACCATAGTCCTGGCTGACATCTTGACTGCATTTCAGGAGGAGACCCTGAGCCAGGGCCACCCAGCTAAGCCACACTGGATCCCTGATCCACAGAAACTGTCAGATAATAAAAATGGGTTATTTTAAGCTGCTAAGTTTTGTATAATTGGTTATACACAACTAGGTCACTAATAGATGTTAGAACAGTAAGATTGTTGTAAATATATATATATTTTTGAGACAGAGTCTCACTGTCATCCAGGCTGGAGTGCAGTAGCACGATCTCGGCTCACTGCAGCCGCCGACTTCTGGGCTCAAGCAATTCTCCTGCCTCAGCCTCCCGAGTAGATGGGATTACAGGCATTCACCTCCACACTGGGCTAATTTTTGTATTTTTAGTACAGACGGGGGTTTCACCATGTTGACCAGGCTGGTCTCAAACTCGTGACCTCAGATGATTCGCCCGCCTCGGCCTCCCAAAGTGCTGGGATTGCAGGCATGAGCCACCGCGCCTGGCTGAGTTGTAAATAATTTAACAACTGAATATAATCAAAACGAAAACAAGAGGCAGTTGTTAAAAATTGAAGACAAACTGAAACAAATTGAACTTGATTATATATCAAGTTGGTAGCAAAACTACACATATAAAAATGATTTCAAGTGATTCATGAACACATTATTTTTATTGTACATCCTTAGTGGGCTGGATCCTAAGGACTGAAATAACTGTGAATAAATCTTAAAAGGCATTTGGTGATCTAACTGTTAGTAATAACATTGGTGTTATCCTGAAACTATTCTATCTATACAGTGGAATAAATCAAGTAAGTCATTATGTTAATATCATTAGCAACCAAGATATTATACATGAGAGAAGAGATGCAAACACAAAATCAAAGAAATTAAGTAAAAACCCTTTAATCTTAGATTAGAAATAGCAGTATTTATTCATAATTTATTTTTATTTTGAAAAAAAAATTTCTTAGCTCTGTGCACTGAAAAAACCTGAAGGAAATTACAGCATGATAGCAATAAAGACCCATCATCCATATCATAGTGAGTAAATATAATTTAAAACAAACATGCAGAACTCCTTAGGGAAGTGGCTAGTTCCAATTCCAAGGCTGGAAATGTAAAACATGAACTTGGAATATCCTGTCTTTCCAGAAATTAAGGATTCCAAGGGTTGTATGACAGAAATAAGGAGCCGACTTTTTAAGGGCCCTCACTGGCCCAAGATGAGACAATTTGAGCATCAAAAAGCATAATGACTGCAAAGTACTATAATATTTACACATTAAGTATTTTAAAACTCCGTGAATTCATAACGACATCAATAATCATAAATAAAACCTCATTGGTTACCTTTTGGAGGCTGCTGGGACATCAACTTACTAATTGTAAAACAGGCAAATAAAAGGAAAGAATCACATATTTATTTTGTTTTTGTTTTTTTTTGCGGGGGGCAAACTATATTCAAGAGCATCCAGAAATGATAGGAAAGTTCTTCATTATAAACTAATTCAAGCTCATAAAAAAAGACAGGACCGGGTGCTATGGCTCACCCCTGTAACCCCAGCACTTTGGGAGGCCAAGGTGGGCGGATCACCTGAAGTCAGGAGTTGGAGACCAGCCTGGCCAATATGGTGAAACCCCGTCTCTACTAAAAAAATTTTAAAAATTATCTGGGCACGGTGGTGCACGCCTGTAGTCCCAGCTACTCAAGAGGCTAAGGCAGGAGAATCACTTGAACCCAGGAGGCAGAAGTTGCAGTGACCCGAGATCGTGCCACTGCACTCCAGCCTGGGCAACAGAGCGAGACTCTGAC
>NW_016107928.1:491746-511742 GCF_001604975.1 Cebus imitator | reverse complement strand
GCTCACACCTATAATCCCAGCACTTTGGGAGGCCAAGGCGGGTGGATCACGAGGTCAAGAGATCGAGACCATCCTGGCCAACATGGTGAAACCCCGTCTGTATTAAAAATACAAAAATTAGCTGGGCGTGGTGGTGCACACCTGTAGTCCCAGTAACTCGGGAGGCTGAGGCAGGAGAATTGCTTGAATCCGGGAGGCTGAGATCGCAGTGAGCCGAGATCGCGACACTGCACTCCAGCCTGGCGCCTGGTGACAGAAGGAGACTCTGTCTCAAAAAAGAAAAGAAAAGAAAAGAATCTCCATCGTGCCTCCCAATGAGGAAATCCACAGATACACAGCACCCTATGAAATATACTTGCTAAAAATTTGAACCTGAATCTCATTGAGTCTTCATATGTGACTACCAGCTTAAAGGAAACAAAGGGAACAGAGAAACAGGTTAAATGAGACTAACAGGATACAACCAGATGAATTTAAAATATGGGATATTCTATAGGACAAATGACATGATTTCTTCATGACATAATAGAGGAAAAGAGGTAAGGAAGTATGGAACGAAGGTGTCTTAGTCCCTTTGTGCTGCCATAGCAGAATACCTGAGACAGGTCAATGATAAGGAACCGAAATTTATTTCTCACAGTCGTGGAAGCTGGGAAGTCTAAAGTCCAAGACACCAGCATCTAGAGGGCCTTTGTGCTGTGAAAGGCAGAAAGGTGAGAGAGTAAAAAGGGGGCCAACCCATCTTTTTACAAGGAATCCACTCCTGAGATAACAGCATTCAACCATTTGTGAGGAGGTCTAATCTGTGTCATGGACTAATTATCTCTCATTAGGCCCCACCTCTCAACACTGTTGCTTTGGGGATTAAGTTTCTAACATTCTTTTTGGGGGATACATCCAACCCATAGCAGGATTATAGAGTAAAAGAGACTTAAGGGACATATTCACCAAAACAATATATGGCATTCGGTCCTGATTCAAACAAACCAACTGTTAAAAAACAAACAAATAAACAAAAAACCAAAACATTTTTTAGACAATCAGGAACATTGGAACACAGACTGGGAATTAAATAACATTAAGAAATTAGTCTTAATTTTATTAGGTGTGATAATGGTACTGTGTTCTTAAGTCTGTATCTATTAAATACTTGAGTATTTGTACATGAAATGATGTGATTGCTTAAAAGTACTCCTGAGGGAAAATGCTGAGAGGAACAAATGAAAAAAGAGGGGCAAAGTAGTAATGATGGTCGAAGCTGGGTGACTTGGAGTCACTAAACTGTTCGTGTATGTTCTTAAACTATGAGGTTATGAAGCTGCAACCCACCCTTGCAGACTCCACTTTTGGATTCCGGGGATGGGATTCCACAAGCCACATTATTGGTTTTACCCGCGGCTCCCTGTTAGGCTCCGCCTATAGGGGGCGACAGAAGGATACTGCCAGGCTGGAGGTGTGGAAGGATGGCAGAGCGCCCTCCATCTTTTCCGCATGCTTCCCGCTTCTCTCAGTTTTCCACCTGGGAATGTTTCTTCTCTCAGCTCCTGCCAAGCCCTGCCCGAGTCTACACCAGAATCCGGTTAGCGGTTTTCCAGCATCACAGAGCCAGCTTCGAGGTAGGCCCATCGGCAGCGCCCACGGGAGGAGAGCAACACCCGCGCTTTAGGGTCTGCGTCTGCGCTGTGGAGCCCTTCCCCCCAGCGGCTTTCCGTATGTGGGGGTGGGAGCTGCTTCCCTAACTTTCTCTCTCCATGATGCCATGAGCAAGCGAGGGAGCAAACGAGCCGTGTGGTCCAGGCTGGAGTGCAGTGGCGCCATTATACTAGCTCACTGTATCCTTGACTTCCTGAGCTGCAGCAGTCTCCCGGCCTCAGCCTCCCGAGTAGCTGGGACTATAGGCGTGCGCCACCACGCCCCGCTGATTTCTTTTATATTTTTTGTGTAGACGGTTTCCCATGTTGCCCAGGATGGTCGCAGACTCCTGGGCTCAAGCGACCCTCTCGCCTGAGTCCCGCAAAGTGCTGGGATTACAGGCGTAAGCGACGGAATTCTGTCTGTCCTTAACAATTTTATGCGTAGTTCACTTTTTTTTTCTTTTTTTGAGACAGAGTTTCTCTCTGCCCAGTCTGGAGTTTAGTGGTGCGATCCCGGCTCACCGCTACCTCCGACTGCCAGGTTCAAGCCATTCTCCTGCCTCAGCCTCCAGCGTAGCTGGGATTACAGGTGCCCACCACCATGACCGGCTACTTTTTTTTTTGTATTTTTGGTAAAGACGGGGTTTCACCAGTGTTGCCCAGGCTAGTCTCAAACTTCTGACCTCAAATGATCCGACCGCCTCGGCCTTCCAAAGTGCTAGTATTACAGGCCTGAGCCTATGGGTCTGGCATTTTTTCCCCCGTGAGACGGAGTCTCGCTCTTTTGTCGCGGCTAGAGTGTAGTGGTGCTATCCCAGCACTTTGGGATGCTGAGTCGGGAGGATCACTCAGGCCAGGAGTTCGAGTCCAGCCTGGCCAACACAGTGAAACCCTGTCTCTACCGAAAATACAATAATTATCTGGGTGTGCTGGTGAACTTGTAGTCCCAGCTACACGGGAGGCTGAGGCAGAATTCCTTGAGCCCGGGGAGAGGAAGATTGCAATGAGCCGAGATGGCACCACTGCACTCTGTCTTGGGTGACAGAGTGAGACCCTGTCTCTAAAACAGTGTTCTCTAACCTGGCGTGGTGGCACATGCCTGCAGTCTCAGCTACCTGGGAGGCTGAAATGGGTGAATTGCTTGAGGCAAGGAGTTCCGGCTGCAGTGACCTGTGATCTCACCTTTGAGTAGACACTGCACTCCAGCCTGAGCAATGGAGTAATACCCTGTCTCTAAAAAAATAGAAAAAATATGTGTCCTCTAAAATGTAGTTCCAATTCATAAGTGTACATAGAGAGCACTAATGCCCTTCTCTTACTACAGACTTCCAATAGCTGCCTTAGCCTATATTTCCATCTGGCACCACTCTGGACTGCTTTAGCAGAAGATAACACAGGGGGAGAGAGCTGTTTATCCCAAACACCCAGAGACCACTACACACCTTCTGCAGCCCCCTACCGTCCAGGGGGCCACCGGGGCAGAACTACTGCAGCACTGCAGAGAAACCAACACCCCACTAGAGCCCTTAAAGTGGCAGGAGTGTCTGGTATCCAACTGAGAGTAGAGTCTTACTGAGACGGCTGCAGTGGACCTGTTGCTAAGTGTATGTGACAATCCCTAGCAACTCCCAGAAATAATTAGGTGTTTTTTGTGGGGATTTGAGGTTCTTGCATGAACAGGTGGCAGGGCAATTAGATTTCACATAGCTTTTGTTTTACGGCAACAATGGACCTGGATGCCTGTGGGAGTGGCAGCTTGCAGGAAGAAAGCTAGACTGTTTCTTTCAATTTCCCCTAAATAGGCCTGGGGCTGGGATCCACAGTGTCCTTTGCTATGTGAATTTCTGAAAATACATTTGTTTCCAGTTAGAGGAATCAGCAAAGGCAAAGGTGGTAGCATGTTTATTGCTAAAGGAATGGTAAGGAGGCTGGCTGATGGAGGGAGTGAGGGGGAAAGTAGGAAATGATGTCAGAGGGATAATGATGGGGATTGGAGACCACAGTAGCTTTCTCTGATCATTTCCTGCCCAAGGGTTGTTTTACACTTTGCAGTGTTTTGAGAGCAGGCTCTTGGTTTCTTTGGTAATTTAATTCCTTCAAAGCCATAGAAGGCTTCAGATTTCTTTGCTTCCAGACAGTTCCACGTGCTGTAACCATGCCCAATGTTCTTTCCTAGACATAGTGGTAAAGTCTCCTTTCTGCAGTGTTTGCTTTCTTGGTCCTGTGCTTCTCTCCCTTTCAAATTAATGGTGGCTACCTTGATGTCACGTCAAACAACAGGCTTAATTAGATGAGGCCACCACCACCCTTAATCTAATTTTTGTTTTAGGGCAGGGTCCCTCTGTTTAGGTGAGGGGTCTTTATGGACTATTGTGTCAAGGGGTCAAGTGCTCAAGAGATAGGGACATGAAATGGCCTTGCAGCAGTTTCTTGTCCTTATCTCTCCTTGTTCCAGGAGGAATCAGGGGCATTCTGCCAAGACTCAGGTCAGACTGCAGCCAAGCCTTGCTGTGTGGCCTACATGAAGATGTGCAGCATCACCAGCATTTCATGATGAAGCCTTTCCCGTACACTTTGTGACACAAAGTCTTTTTCAGTTTCCTCTCTTATTTGGGATATAGAAGCAGTGAGCTTTTCTAATGCCGTATCCCCAAATTTCCCAACTCTTTTTAACTTTTGGGTTCAGGGGTACATGTACAGGTTTGTTATATAGGTACATTATATGTCACGGGGGTTTGGTGTACAGATTATTTACTACCCAGGTAATAACCAATAGGTAGGTTTTTTTTTCTTCCTGTTTTTTTTTTGATATGAAGTTTCTCTCTTGTTGCCCAGGCTGGAGTGCAATGGCACAATTTTGGCTGGTAGTTTTTTGATTCCTCCCCTCCTTTCTCTGTCCACCTTCAAGCAGGGTCTGGTGTCTATCGTTCCCTTCTTTATGTCCATGTGTACTCAGTGTTTAGCTCCCACTTATAAGTGAGAACATGTGGTATTTGTTTTTCTGTTCCTGTGTTAGTTCACTTAGGATAATGGCCTCCAGCTTCATCCATGTTACTGCAAAGGATATGATCTCATTCATTTTTAATGTTGCATAGTATTCTATGGTGTATATGTACCACATTTTCTTAATCTGTTCTACCATACATGGTCATTTAGGTTAATTCCATGTATTCGCTATTGTGAATAGTGCTGTAGTCAACATACACATGCTTGGGTCTTTATGGTAGAATGATTTGTATTTTTTGGGTATATACCAATAATTGGATTGCTGGGTCAAATGGTAAGTCTGTTTTGAGCTCTTTGAGAAATTGCCATACTGCTTTCCACAGTGGCTGAACTAATCTACTTTTTCACCAGCCATGTATAAGCATTCCTTTTTCTCTACAACCTTTCCAGCATCTGTTGTTTTTTGCCTTTTTAATAATAGTGATTCTGAGTGGTGTGAGGTGGCATCTCATTTTTTTTTTTTAATTTGACTTAAGGGCAGGGGGGCTTTGGGGACTTTGAGGTCATTGTGGTTTTGATTTGCATTTCTCAAAGTCCTGGGATACATGTACAGCACCTGCATGTTTGTTACATAGATTAACATGTTTCATGGTGATTTGCTGTACCTTTCAACCCATCACGTAGGTATTAAAGTCCCACGTGCACTAGGTGTTTATCCTGATGCTCTCCCTCCCCCTGCTTCCCTGTGCATATGTCTATGTCTTGTTTTGAAGAGCATCTGTTCTTGTCCTTCGCCCGTTTTTAAATTGGGTGGTTTGTTTGTTTCTAGTTGATTTAAGTTTCTTATAGATTCTAGATATGAGACCTTTGTCAGATTAATAGGTTGTAAATATTTTCTCCCATTCTATAGGTTGTCTGTTTACTCTGTTGATAGCTTCTTTTGCTGTGCAGAAGCTCTTTAATTAGGTCCTATTTGTCAATTTTTGTTTTTGTTGCAATTGCTTTTGGCGTCTTCGTTATGAAATCTTTGTGAGGTCCTTCGTCCAGAATGGTATTTCCTAGATTATCTTGTAGGATTTTTATAGTCTTAGGTTTTACATTTAAGCCTTTAATCCAGCTTGAGTTGATTTTTGTGTATGGTGTAAGGAAGGCGTCCAGTTTTAATCTTCTGCATATTGGTAGCCAGTTATCCCAGCACTATTTATTGAATAGGGAGTCCTTTCCCCATTACTTTTTTTTTTTTTTTTAAGAGACCAGGTTTCTCCATGTGATCTGCCAGCCCCCCTTGGCCTCCCAAAGTGCTGGGATTACAGGCGTGAGCCACTGCTCCCAGCCAGCCCATTACTTATTTTTGTCAACTCTGTTGAAGATCAGATGGTTGTTGGTGAGCAGCATTATTTTAACTCTTTATTTTCTTTCATTTCTGAAAGAAACAGTTTCTTGAGTCAGCTTTTTTCTTGAACCAGCCAGTTCTTGAGTCAGCTTTTCTCTTTCATGTAGTACCTTGCTAAACACAAGTAACCATCAATACACACCAAAAATTGCTTTCTATCTTTGTTTCCCTAGACTTATAGGCTCAGGAGATACTTGGTCTGACTTCCAATTTATCACAGGTGACATTTTAATCAAGAATTTGGCTGCTTTTTAACATGGCTCTCCATGTTTTATCTTCCAGTATCGGTTTCATCACTGCTCACTGGCTCAAACACAATAAACATGTTTTGGTATTGCTCATCTTCAAGTATTATGTGGGTGAACAGGTCAATGGGGCAGACTTCCTCCATGTAATCATTCAGAAACCCAGAGTGACAGGGGCTTTGCTACCTTCAGCACATGGTCACCAAGGTCATCCTTGGGGGTTGTATGCAGTCATCCCTACTCCAGCAACCTAGTAGAGGAGAAAAGCATATAGGAGTATGTTTAGGAGTTTTATAGGAGCAGGCTAAAATTGGCATGAGAAATTTGCTCTCATATTTAATTGTTTACAAAGCAATTTCATCATATGGCTATACCTAACTGCAAGGGGAGGCTGGGAAATGTGTGCCCAGGATGAAGAGGAAAGCATGAATCAGGTGAGGGGCTAGCAATCTCTGCCACGGGTGCTTTGGAATAGTGTATTGGCAATGAGAGTAGTGAGAAGTGGTAGAATTTTGGGTTTCTATTGAAGGTAGAGACATCAGAATTTGTTGACTCCAAGGCTTTTGGACTAAATAATTGGAAGAATAAAAATGCCATATACTGATATTGTAAAGATTGTTGAGAACTCAATTTTAGGCATTTAATTTTTGAGATGTCTGTTAGCATCCATGTGGAAATGTCAGCTAAGCAGTTGGATATGCAGGTTTAACGTTTAAAGGAGTGGTCAGGATTGAAAATGTAAATTTGGGGGTCCTTGGGACACGGATGGTATTCAAAGCAGTTGTACACTAAATGCAAAATTACATATAACAATACTGAATTTCATTCACTCTACAAAGTGCAATTTCCTCACATCTTTGAAATTGGAATGCATCTTGGAACACTCAGTAGTCTTCAGTTATTATGATTGGCAGTGTTTTCTTTCCTTGTTAGTGGCACATAAAATAACGATGTATCTACAATTGATGGCACCTCAGATTCAATGAAGCATAGTAATAATGGTAAAAAATGATAATATTGAGCACTTCAAATTGTGGATGAGACACTATGCTAAGCTCCTTCTACAATTATCTTTATATCCAGTTGTAATATAGAAAGGCTAAGAACACAGACACTGGGGCCTGACTGGATGGGGTCTGTCTAAATTTTAGCTCTAGGCTTACTAATCACATGACTCCAGCCAAATGCTTTATCTATGCCATAGTTTTCCTATCTTAAATAAGATGATAATACCATGTCACTTATAGGTTTATTATAAGGATTAAAGGAATTAATACACATACATTGCCTAGAACAGTGCTTAGCATGTAAATACTAAAATGATTTAATATTATTGTTAAAATATGTGAAAAGCATATGTAGTCTGGGTGTGGTGGCTCAAGTCTATAATCCTAGCACTTTGGGAGGCTGAGGCAGGCAGATCATTTGAGGTCAGGAGTTCGAGACCAGCCTGGCTAACATAGTGAAACCCCATCTCTACTGAAAATACAAAAAAAAATTAGCCAGGTGTGATGGTACATGCCTGTAATCCAGCTACTCAGGAGGCTGAGGCAGGAGAATCTCTTGAACCTGGGAGGCAGCCACTGCACTCTAGCCTGGGAGACAGAACAAGACTCCATCTCTAAATAAATAAATAGCATATATGTATGCATGTAAAAATTGACTATACTCTATTTATTTATTTATTTATTTTTTTTCTGAGACAGAGTCTCGCTGTGTCATCCAGGCTGTAGTGCAGTGGAACGATATTGGCTCATTGCAGCTTCCTCCTTGCGGGCTCAAGCCATCCTCCCATGTCAGCTTCCCCAGTAGCTGGGACTACAGGTATGCATCACCATGCCTGGCTAACATCCCTTTACTTTTAATCTATATCTTTATATTTAAAGTAGGTTTCTGGGGCCGGGCGCGGTGGCTCACGCCTGTAATCCCAGCACTTTGGGAGGCTGAGGCGGGTGGATCACGAGGTCAAGAGATCGAGACCATCCTGGTCAACATGGTGAAACCCCGTCTCTACTAAAAATACAAAAAATTAGCTGGGCATGGTGGTGCGTGCCTGTAATCCCAGCTACTCAGGAGGCTGAGGCAGGAGAATTGCCTGAACCCAGGAGGTGGAGGTTGCGGTGAGCCGAGATCGCGCCATTGCACTCCAGCCTGGGTAACAAGAGCGAAACTCCGTCTCAAAAAAAATAAAATAAAATAAAAAAATAAAGTAGGTTTCTGGTAGATGACAAATAGTTGGGTGTTGGGTTTTTTAAATCCATTCTGACAGTGTCTATCTTGTAATTGGTGTTCTTTATAATAATTAGAACATTGATGTCTAAGGTAACTATTGATATAGTTGGATTAATGTCTACCGTGTTTGTTACTGGTTTCTATTCATTGTCCTTGTTCTTTGTTTTTTTTGTCTTACACTTTTTTCATGCCTTTTCTGGTGTTAGCTGAACTTTTTGTTTTGTTTTGTTTTTTGTTTTTTGAAACAGGATTTTGCTTTGTTGTCCAGGCTGGAGTGCAGTGGCATGATCTTGGCTCACCGCAGCCTTGACCTCCTGGGCACAAGTGATCTTCCTACTTCAGTCTTCTGAGTAGCTGGGACTACAGATGTGCACCACCACCCTTGGGTATTTTTTGTACTTTTTTGGTAGAAAGAGGGGTTCATCATGTTGGCCAGGCTGGTCTTGAACTGCTGGGGTCAAGCGAGCTGCCCACCTCAGCCTCCCAAAGTGCTGGGATTATAGACATGAGTGACCATGCCTGGCCAGTCGAACTTTTTATATGATTCTAATTTCTCTCCTCTCTTAGCATATCAGTTCTACTTCGTTCTTTTGAGAAGTTGCAATAGAGTTTGCAGTATACATTTACAACTAATCTAAGTCCACTTTCAAATAACACTACCACTTGACAGGTAATACAAGTACCTTATAACAGAGTATTTTCAATTCCTCTCTCACGCCCCTATAACATTGCTGTCATTCATTTCAGTTATCCATAAGCTATAACCACTGAATACTACTAAAATTGAATCACTGCTATTATTATTTTGAACAAACTGTTACCTATTAGATGAATTAAGAATAAAGATAAAATATTTTATTTTACCTTCATTTATTCCTTCTCTAATACTCTTTCTTTCTTAATGTAGACCCAAATCTTTGACCTCTATAATTCTCCTTCTTTCTGAAGCACTTAACATTTCTTTAAGGCAAGTATGTAGGCAAGAAAATATCTCAATGTTTCTCTGAGAAAGTCTTTACTTCCCCCTCACATTTGAAGGGTAATTTGGCTGGATACAGAATTCTAGGTTGGTGGTTTGTTTGTTTTTTTTAATATAACACTTTAGATATTTTACTCTACTCTCTTCTTGTTTGTTTTCATGGGCTTTAAAGAGAGGTCTGATGTGATTCTTATCTTTGCTCCTCTGTAGGTATAGGTAAGGTGTTTTTCCCCTCTGGCTTCTTAGAAGATTTTATCATTTCTTTTCTTTTCTTTTTTTTTTTTAATTCAGACGGAATTTTGCTCTGTCGCCCAGGCTAGAGTGCAGTGGGCATGGTGACAGGTGCCTGTCGGCCACCACAACCTCCACCTCCTGGGTTCAAGTGATTCTCCTGTCTCAGCTTCCCAAGTAGCTGGGATTACAGGTGCCTGCCACCATGCCTGGCTAATATTTTTGTATTTTTAGTAGAGATGGGGTTTCACCATGTTGGTCAGGCTGGCCTCAAACTCCTGACCTCAGGTAATCTACCCACCTCGGCCTCCCAAAGTGCTGGGTTTACAGGCATGAGCCACCTCGCCTGGCCGATTTGAAACTTTTAGTAGCCTACAGTAGAGTTGCTGGCGGTACCTCTTTAAGTTGGCCCTGGCTCTCTTGAAAGCTCTGTGTGGAAACAGGACCCTCAGGTCATTACTATGCTCATTTCACATGCTTTAGAGAAGCACTTTAAATACTAAAAATGATTTAGAAGTTTAGTATTTTAGCAGATTTTTCTAAAATGTCCCAAACAACTCTGTAATAGAGACTAGATTATAAATAATTCTCTTATAATTTTGTTTATAGTGTCGATTTGAATATGCTTTCTTTTTTTTCTTTCCGCCAATGATGGGATAAGCATAAAATTCAAGACAGTTGCTGTCTAGAATATCATGCTCTAATTTAGTGAGATCCAAATTAATGATGTTGTAGTAGATGAATTGGTGGCAAATGAGCATATTTGCTTATGGGCTTACAAAGTGTTTACTTTTTCTGAGATAAGCAGTAATATTTCCAAATTAGAGTAGACTTTGAAGAAACTCCAGCAAAAGGAAGAGTTGGTTAAAAATTTGCCTTTTTACAAGACTTTTAGGCTAGTCAAGAAGAAATAACAGTGCTAAGGCAGAAAGCAGGACAGAACTGAAGCTTCTCCAGGCTGCAGTCATGTAGAGAATTTGACTTGATGTCTGACTTGAATTAGCAAATGGTTGGTCTGGGTGACTGCAGTGCAGTTTTCTTTTTTTCTTTCTTTTTTTTTTTTTTTTTTTGAGACAGAGTCCTGCTCTTGTTGCCCAGGCTGGAGTGCAATGGTGTGATCTCAGCTCGCTGCAACCTCCACTTCCTGGTTTAAGCAATTCTCCTGCCTCAGCCTCCCGAGTAGCTGGGATTACAGGCACCTGCCACCACGCCCAGCTAATTTTTTGTATTTTTAGTAGAGATGGGATTTCACCATGTTGGCCAGGCTGGTTTGGAACTCCTGACCTCAGGTGATCCGCCCACCTCAGCCTCCCAAAGTGCTGGGATTACAGGCGTGAGTCACTGCGCCTGGCCTTGCAGTGCAGTTTTGATTGTGAATATGCTTGGAAAATATGGAATCCTCTAGACGGTACATAGATATATATCTGAGATAGACCACTGCTAAGGAGCAGTGGATTTACTGGAACTAGCATACAGTCAGGAATGAGGCATAATCTGTGCCACAAACTGGCGATATCTTCTCCTGGGAAAATATGTACTTCTTAGGCCTAGTTGAAATAAACAAGATTTCACTAGTAAAAACAAAAAGATCAAATTATTTTGTGCTATGGTGGTTTACATAGAATATGTAAGGCATATTCTAAACCCTTCAAATTAAAAAAAAAAAGCCCCAAAGACCTGAAAACTCTACAGTAAAAGGAGAGCAATAATACCTAAAACACTGGCTAATAGACTCTGGTGGAATATTAATAGTGATGCACCTGGGGTAGGGTAAGGTGGAGATGCAGGGAGGCAGGTTGGCTTGGGGTCAGCTCTGGGGTCCCTCCAGCACTTTTCAGGTCTTTCTCCTCAAATCTTTATTGTTTTTTGTTTTGTTTTGTTTTTTGTGACGGAGTTTTACTCTCGTTGCCCAGGCTAGAGTGCAATGGTGCCATCTTGGCTTACTGCAACCTCCACTTCCTGGGTTCAAGTGATTCTCCTGCTTCACCTCCTGAGTAGCTGAGATTACACACATATGCCAACACATCTGGCTAATTTTTGTATTTTTAGTAGAGACGGGGTTTCACCACTTTGGCCAGGCTGGTCTCGAACTCCTGACCTCTGGTGATCCACCCGCCTCAGCCTCCCAAAGTGCTAGGATTACAGGCGTGAGCCACCATGCCTGGCCCAGTTTTTTGTTTTGTGACATAGGGTCTGGCTCTGTTGCCCAGGCTGGAGTGCAGTGGTGCAATGTTGGTTCACTGCAGCCTCAACCTCCTGGTCTCAAGTGATCCTCCCGCCTCAGTCTTCCCAGTAGCTGGGACTACCGGCATATGTCATCATGCCTGACTAATTTTTTGTTATTTTTTGCAGTGACGGGGTCTCCCTATGTTGCCCAGACTGGTCTCAAACTCCTGAACTCAAGTGATCCTCCCACCCTGTCCTTCCAAAGTGTTGGGATTACAGATGTGAGCCACTGCGCCTGGTCCCTCATTCCTCAAGTCTTTAATATCCAGAGATGACCTTCCTGTAGTGATGATCCCATGCTAGCCGAATCCAGAGGAGCCTAACATGTAGATCCCAATGAGAATGTGTTCATTCCTAATGAAATATGTCCCTTCTCAGTGACAGGAATGTTGGGGATCTACTATCCAGGGTGCATGCTATACAGTATCAAAATTTTAGAGGGCCACTTTTTAGTAAAGTAGCCATCCATCCTCTGTGCTTCTCTATGGCTTCTTATTTCAGGAGGGCCAGCCTCCAGTGCCTGGCTGGCCCTTGCTCTCTCAGCGACCCCTCCTTGTTTTTGCTCCTACCCCAGATTTCTTCTTTGGGTTTCCTACGAAGCCATCCATTTTGATGCCCAGGCCCTGGGGCTCAGCTTCCACTGCATGGGCCTTTCAAGGTTCTTTTGAAAATCAGAATAAGAAAGATTTCATCTCATTGCATATATTTCTTTCATTTGTGTTTTTCCTTGCTTTCTAAATTGCTGGGGGGATTTTTAAAAATCTTTCTGTTTTTTAACTAGATAAACTGACAAAATATACACAGACTCTCAAATGATAGTATGGGCACTTTCATGGCTTTGTCTTTAATTATTTATTATTACCTTATCCTTCTTCATAGGGGCAAACCCATGCTTTATAAAGGCTGGTGCTTACACAATTCTAGGAGCCTTCTTTGAAAAAAAAATTTCAAAATTACAAATGAAAAATTAGGTACAAAAGGGAATATTTACAATGAGAAATCACCACAAATGGCAAGTTTTAAGAAGCTGACAAACAGCACAAAATCCAGGAAAAAAATCATGATTGATCAAAATTTCTTTTTTTCTTTTTCTTTCTTATTTTTTTGAGATGGAGTCTTGCCCTGTTGCCCAGGCTGGAGTGCAGTGGCACAATCTTGGCTCACTGCAACCTCCACCTCTCATGTTCAAGAAATTCTCCTGCCTACCTCAGCCTCCTGAGTTACAGGCAGTAGCTCACGCCTGTAATCCTAGCACTTTGGGATTACAGAGCCCGGCTTACCTATTTTTAAAATAGTGGCAACTTGGCATTCATTTAGGTGTTACTGAATTTTGCCTCATAGCTTAAAGTATGAAAGATTCGAGAGAAGTGAGGTTTGTTCTTTCCAGTCAATGATGAATCAAGTAGAGCAGGGTGGAGGGCTAACAGAGGAAAGAGCTCCTCCATTCTTCAAAACAGAGTGATGAAAATTCATTCTGAAACTCAAAGTATTTTCATTTTGGATATTCTCTTGTTTTTTATGAACCTTGTGATTACACTTGGCCATGTTTGAGGAAGGCATGTCTATTGTGATTTTGATGATGACAGAATTATTTTTCTCTGTAGAAAGACAGATACTACTTTATCAGGGAAGTTAGTCAAATGAAATGGAAATTGGTAAATGGACAAAAGCTAGCTAGTAAAAAGGATGATCTCACAACCATGCTTTAACCCCATTGTATGTTTGTGGAAAGAGCATAGCTTTAAATCTTGAGAAATTCGGGACAAAAGTTTTCATGGTAGACAGTTCATGCAGTCTATGCATTGGCATAATGGAAACAATCTGATTTTATTTTTATAACTAACAAATCATTCCCTTTCATTAAACACCTTTTGTATTTACTTCATTGAGGAGATTGGAGTCTGAATGGAAAGTCTTACTGTTTTCCAAGGGATTCTGAGAAATTTTAGTATTCAACAGTTGGAAAGCTCTCTACTATTCTAGTTGAAAAAGCTTCCCTTTTTTGATGTAGATGCAGATTTTCTATACAGTTCTGTTGTCTTCTTTTAGTAGGACTGTTAACTTTCATGATAAAATTCAAGTAAGATTTTATTTTTTGGTAATTTTGGCTTTCACAATTTACTTTTAAATCCTTGAGCGATCTGCTTACAATTAAGAGATTTCTGACATTTATTCTTACACTAAATGGATCAACTCTAGAATTTAGGCATGTTAACTTTACTTCTGTTGTGTTTGAATCTCTCCAGAGTTGCATGTAGATAGCATTTATTTCTGTGCCCTTAAACCCATTTAGAAAATATCTACAAAGTAAAAATGGAGAGGAAATAGAAATGTATTTTTTCATGAATATTTTGATGCAGATTTCATCAGGCTTAATGATTCACCATTTTCTTACATTAATTTGAATTAAGCATTTAATTGGAAGAGAGGGAAGCATTTATTATTGATATATATGGGCTTTTAAAAACTCCATCCTTTATAAACAGTCAAGGTTTGGGCCACACAAATTACATTTTCATCATGGAAAAATTTCAATTCCTCAAATCATAATGTTGAACAGAAATGGAGTGTTTTCTTTAGAATTTCTTGAACAGGCAAATGAAAGCTTATTGTAGAATACATGTATTTTCTTTTCTCTTTGGAACATCATACCAGTATATTGCTGGCAGCTATTGTATTAAAAAATTAAGTATATTTTCACTATCATAAAGGATTCTTTTCCCCCCTCATGAAAATAAATAACAACTTGGGGTAAAAATAAACAAAAAAAGGTGATCAACTTTGAGACAACTGTTAAGTTTCTTTCATACATGGACTGTAAGTTTTCAAGGCTTTTGTGCAGTTACTAATATTAAATAGTCTTTGAGTTGATAACACTCATAACCAGCTTGTCTTTGATGTTCTCCTTCTAATGTCAGTGGTATTAATTGGTGACTAAGCCCCGTGTACCATGACTAAGACCAGGTAGCTGGTCCCCTTTGAGTGGGCAGATATAGGGTAGTTTTGCTTTAGACTCCTTTATGTTCCCAGAACTCAGGGATGATCCAAGGCTGGAACTACTCTTGCTATCCTTACAGGACTCTACATCCAAGTCTTTGGCTGGCAATAGGTCAGTTTCAGAGAGACTCCCGCAGAGCATGAAGACAGACTACTTCTAAACATGTTAGACACTGGTGTCTAAAATTTGATAGAATATCCATGAGCAATAGCACATTATCAACTGTGATCATTTTATTGTCTCTTGTTCTCCCTAGCTACAAATTCTGCCTGTTGTTTTGAAGGAAGATGAAGTGGGACCACCTCCTTAGATTCTTAGTTATCGTATTTTTATATTTTCTACTAAAAATAGTAACTCGTACTCCAAAACCTAAAACGCAATAAAATAAATGAATGGGAAAAAAATAAATAAATAAATAAAATAATAAAAATAAAAATAGTAACTCATTGTGGATTTTGCTCATTCCATTCAATCACAAAGCCTTCTCTAGGGAACATATTATTAAAGGTCCCTCCTCTTCTATTTTAGTTTGGCCATTAGCCTGGAAAGTATTTCCACAGGTATGAAGCATTTAACCTCTTGCCTATAGAACTTTAAAATTTGTAGCTTTGAAAATATTAAATAATATCAATTTATCCAGGAAAATTTGTTTATTGTTTAAGATAAGTGGCTGGTAAACAATGAGTATACTTATCAGATATTTCTCGGGGAGGGAGACTGGGGGAGAGAGCAATGGGAAATTTTATGAGGAAATGTAATATAATAAGGTTTTGCCCTAATGAAGCAGAACCAGGAAGTTAAAAAAATTTACAGTTTGAAAACTAAGGGACAGGTGTTAGAAAAGAGAAACCCAAACAAAGGAAGAAAGACGTGGACTATGGATTTTAATTTAAGGAGTTACACTGCGATAATGAACTTACTCTTTTAACTCAAAACTGTTTATTTCCTATCCCATTAACTAAGTGGACGGTCTCAAAAGGGAGCAGTCCTGTAGGCCAGATCTACCCTGGGAGCCAAGGTGCACCCTCTGGGTAGCTCCATAGAGTGCAAGACATCAGTTGGTGGTGAGCTTGGCTTGAGAGTTGAGATTAAAACTGTTGGTGGGAGTGTAATGTATAGACTAAACCATATGAAATTGTATTTGGCTGGATTTTCTCTTCTTCATTTTTTTCATTGCAAAATACAGATAACATAGAATTTACCATTTTAAGAGTACTATTCAGTAGTATTAAGTACATTTACAATGTTGTGCAACCATCACGACTTTGCATTTCTTGAACCTTTTTCATCATCTCACGCAGAAATTCTGAACCCATTAAACAACTCCCTATTGCCCTTTCCCCCAGCCCCTGGTAGCCTCCATTCTACTTTCTGTCTCTATGAGTTTGACTACTCTAGGTACCTCATATAAGTGGAACCATAGAATATGTGGCCTTTGTGTCTGGCTTCTTTCACTTAGCATAATCTTTTCAAGGTTCATCCATGTTATAGCATGTATCAGAATTTTCATTCTTTTTTTTTTTTTTAATTGTACTTTAGGTTCTGGGGTACATGTGCAGATCATGCAGGATTGTTGCATAGGTACATACATGGCAATGTGGTTTACTGCCTGAATAATTAATTGTGTGTATACACTACATTTGGTTTATCCATTCATTTGTTGGTGGACATTTGGGTTGTTTCCACATTTTGACTATCGTGAATAATGCTGCTGTGAATGGTGGTATACAAGTGTCTGTTAGAGTCCCTGTTTTCACTTTTGGGTATATACCTAAGAGTGGAATTGCTGGGTCATATGGTAATTTTATGCTTTTTGAGGAACTGCCATGTTGTTTTCCACAGCAGCTGCATCATTTTACATTTCTGCCAGCAGTGTAGGAGGGTTCCAATTTCTCCACATCCTGGCCAACACTGGTTATTATTATTATTATTATTATTATTTGGTTATTAGCCTTTCTAATGGGTATGAAGTGATATCTCCGTTGTGGTTTTATTTGCATTTCCCTAATGACTACGATATTAAGTGTCTTTTCATGTGCTTATTGGCTATTTACATATATTCTTTGAAGAAATGGCTCTGCAAGTCCTTTGCCCATTTTTGACTTGTGTTTTTCCTTTTGCTGTTGTTGAGTTGCAGGAGTTTTTTTAAAAATATATTCTGGATATTAATCCTATATCAAATATATTATTTGCAAACATTTTCTCACATTCTGTAGGTTGCCTTTTCACTCCGTTGATAGTGTCGTTTGATGCACAAAAGTTTTTAATTTTATTGAACTCCAATTTATCTATTTTTTCCACCTGTGCTATTGTCATATCCAAGAAATTACTGCCAAATCCAATGTTGTGGAACTTCCCCATCATGTTTTCTTCTAAGAGTTTTGTAGTTTTACCTCTTATGGTTAGGTCTTTGATTCATTTTCAGCTAATTTTTGTATGTTATGTGAGGAAAAGATCCCACTCCATTGTTTCATATATATATCCAGTTTTCCCAGCGCCATTTGTTGAAAAGACTGTCCTTTCCCTCATTGGTCATGGCACCCTTGTTGAAAATCAGCTGACCATATATGTTAAGGGTTATTTATGAGCTCCTTATTCTATCCCACTGGTGTATATACCTGTCCTTACACAGTATAGTTTCACAATAAGTTTTGAAATCAGGAAGTAGGAGTCCTACCAACATTGTTCTCCTTTTTCAAGATTGTTTCGGCTAGTAGGGTAGTTGGGGGGGAGTTCCTTATCTGTATGAATTTCAGCATCATCTTGTCAATTTCCACCAAAAAAAAAAAAAAAAAAAAGCCTGCTGGGATTTTGATAGTGATTGCATTGACTCTGTAGATCAATTTGAGGAATATTGCTATCTTAATAGTATTATGTCTTTTAATCCTTGAATATAGGCTTTTTTTCATTTGTTTTAGTCTTTAATGTTTTTCAATGATATTCTGTAGTTTTCAATGTACAAATCTTGCATTTTAGTTAAATCAATTTTTAACTTTATTGATTTTGATGCTATTGTAAATGGAATTTTAACTTAATTTTCAGATTGTTTATTGCTAGTGTGTAAAACTATAACTGATGTTTAAATATTGATCTTATATCCTGCAGTCTTGCTGAACTTGCTTATTAGCTTTATTAGTTTTTTTGATAGTGGATTTCCCAACATTTTCTGTATATGAAATCATGTCATGTGCAAGTAGAGATAGTTTAATTGTTCCTTTCTTATCTGGATGCCTTTCATTTCTTTTTCAGGCCCTGGCTAGAACTGCAAGTACAATGTTGAACAAAATTGGTGAGAGGAGACATCCTTGTTAAAGGTGAATTTTTGGTAAGACCAGCGTTCAACACTTTCCAATCCTGACGTTGGGCAACGTTTACCCTTTCTGTTTCCTTATCTAAAATCGAAGATAGCAGCCTACAGTGTACATGGGTGGTCATGTCTACTTTTTAGGAGCTCATAAGCTAGTGGGGAAGCAAATGATTCATGGAAATAATTATAAAAACAAGGTAACATATGCTAAGAGTTATTAGGGCTATGAATGATGTATCTTGGATACCCTATTAGATAATTTTGTGGTGAAACATTTGTAAACAGTCTAGTGCTAAATAAATGGTTTAAAAATTTAAGATACCAGTAACTTGCTTTCACTGTCATCTAAATTAGTTTGGTTCCATTTTTAAGTCTTTCATTACAAACTGATATAATCATAACTAAATTCAACCCTGTTCTCTATAAAATTTAATAGATCTCGTTTTGTAAGGCTTTACTATGATTTTGCAGGCCATTTGATGTCCGCAGGCATTTTTTAAGTCAAAAGGAAATCTGTAAATTAGGAACTGTTAATTTCCTCTTCATTTCCTAGGTAGACTGTATAGAATTGTTCCAAGCACCCCATTAATTTGACATTAGCCTGATAAGTTTTTCCTATGCCTGTACTTTGGAATATAAACATGTAGAAAATAGTCCATGACACAGCGGATGGGTTCATAAGTTCCTTCCGGGTTTTAACACCGAATCGTGCTGATGATCTGGCAATGGAGGCTAATCTTCCCACATCCAGTATGCCTATTCGTTAAGCCGTCTGGGGCACTTTATAATTTTTTTATTTGCTGGTGTGTTTGAAGGGCTCCTATGGCCAAAAAGGTGGTCGGTCCCGTCAGTTAGGCTGTGAGGACGCCTAAACGGTTTGAGGTACTGATGCTGCAGGACCGTGTGAAAGAGTTTCTCAGAGCACCTCCCTCGCGGGGTGGGGAAAAGGCCCTCATTCCCCACGCCCCCTCCTTCCGCTGCGGGAGATAGCCACACCCTCCCCCTATCGGCGCCGAGCAGGTGGCCAGGCCCTCGGGACCTCGCGCCCCCGCAGCCCAGAGGCTCGGCCAGCTCGTGCGTCACGTGACGCGGGTCAGCTGCGCCGCCGGGACCTCCAGGCACCGGGGCGGCGACCGCCCAGCGCGTGGTCTCAGGATCTCATCTTTCCGCGCCCCTCCCCCTACGATCCCGGAAAAGGGGGAGGCTGGTGACGTCATCATCCGGGTTCTCGTCGGCGGGGCCACGGTTCACAATGGAACAAAAACAGCGGCTCCAGTCAAACTATGAGCGACGCGGCTGCAGTTCACGCGATTAACCCTGTCATGGCCACACACCCCGCCAGTCCTTGCTGCCCAGCCCCTTCGGCGTGGTGTGCTAGTTCTCCTCGGGTCTCCCTTCCCCGTCCTAGAGCCCCCTCTGCCCTCGTCCCAGTCTTGAGCTGAGGGGCATGGAACAGGATTTCTGGCTGTAGCACGACCCTGGAGGGGCCAGCCGAAGGAAATGGTACTGCGCGAACAATCTTTACCGCATTGTCTTCCCTTCCCCCACCCTAGCTCTCCGGGTTCCAGGCGTCTCGCGCCCTAGCCCGGCCCCCTCGGCGACTCGCGCTGCTCTCTCAGCCTTGACGGCCCGGGGAGGAGGGACAGAAGAGGGGGGCAGCTGAGCGGGAGGGGGCTGGGCAGGAGCAGGGGGAGGGCTGAGAGGAGGGGCCTCAAAGGGGCGGGCCTGACGGGGGCGGAGAACCTCGGGTCTTGGGCGGTACTGGGGCTAGTGGGAGTCTGCGCCGCTGCCGCCGACACCGCTGC
>NW_016107928.1:476468-491659 GCF_001604975.1 Cebus imitator | reverse complement strand
TTTGCCGGATCCGCCATATTGACGAGGACGGGTATCCGCGGCTGCGGACGCTAGTCTCCGCCGCCGCCGGAGCCGCAACCCCTCTGCACCCGGCCCCGTTAGGGCCTCTGCCGCGCCGAGCCCCTCCCCGCCTTGCACAACTCCCGGGCCTCGCGGGAGCCTGCCGCCGCCGCCTCTCTCTCACGGGAGGCGGCCGCCTTAGCGCCCGGTGCTCGGGTCGGCGCCGGGAGTGAGGAGCGAGCTGCTGCAAAGCGACCAGGCCCGGAGCGGGGACAGAGGCGGCGACTAGGGGAAGGTGAAGCCGTCGCTGCAGGAGGAGGAGCTGGAGGAGGTGACGCAGGAGAAACGCACCGCCCGGAGCCGTCTGAGCTCAGCGAGAGCCCCAGTCTGAGGGGAGAAGGGGGAAGAGGGCCGTCGCCGGCCGAGGAGGAGGAGGAGGAGGAGGCGGGCGCGGCGAGGAGCGAGTTCCGGCGCCGGTGTGCAGCCTCTTCGTTGAGACGCCCGGAGCCCGGCAGCCGCAGCCTTTCGATACACTTTGTTGCCCGTCACCCCGGCCTGGGATGCACCCAGGGTAGGTCTTGTCCCGGGACCGAGCCCCACCGTCGCCTGCTGCCTCCCGCCTCCGCGTGCCCTGGTTCTGAGAAGACGTCTGTGTCGTGCGGTGAGTGGCCAGCTGCGCCGGGGCGACGCGCCTTCCCGGGGCCAACAGCTGGAAGTGGGTGAGGGGAGGAGGGCGAGGGGGGGTGTGCGTGTGTGCGAGCTTTTTCCCTAGACGGCTGCCGGGCGGGCCGGGGCTTCCCGGTTCCCCCTCCTCCGGCCCGGGCTGGGCGGGCGCGCGGGCCGGTGTTGGGTGCGGAGCCGGTGTCCCGAGAGCGTGTCTGTGTGTTTTGGACTGTAAGGGAAAATGGCTGACGGCTCCGTCCCTCCCCCTCCTCCCCCTTCCCGTCCTGTCTGGGGCCGTGTAGGAGGATGGAGTCTCCGGGCGTGGCGGGCAGCCCCCCCCACTGCCGTCCGCACCAGGGGTCCGGGTCCGTATTGGGGGCTAACAGCCCCTGGCCCGGCCGCCGCTTTCCTACCCCGTCTGGTTCCACTTGACACCAAACGCCATTACTGAGGTGGAGTGATTTGGAGCCGGGGAGCTAGGCCTCGGCTACGCCTGGCTATCAGGCCTGACGACTTGTCCGCCTCCCCCCACCCTCCCGCGATAACCCGCAGTTTCTTCCCTGCCCTGGGCTCCCGTAGTCCGAGCTGGGTTATCGGCCTCCTACACCTCCTTCGCCTCCCTTAGTTTGCAGGGGGCCAAAGCCTTGAAAGGGGTTTTTGAATGCAGAAATCGCTTCCAAGCTATCTTGGACCTATTACCTTTGTATTTTTAACTGTTTCTCCAAAAAATAATAGCATATGCGAGTTTGTCAGTGATCAGATCTTCAGATTCTTGTGACGTGAGGCTTCAGGTTGGATAAATGGCTGATTTTTCATTCATTGTGAAATATAAGAGTTGTAGAGCAGGTGTATAGATGGCTTCTTAAATTATTTGTATGGGTTTCTGTAGCGACTAGAACTTCCACGAGGATTTGCAAAATTTCTAGTAGAACCTGCTTAAATTAAGCGTGTTATTTTTTGGAAGTTCCATAGTTATAACGTTAATTGAATTTCCACGGCGCAGTTTACAGCTGTGTATAATTGCTTCAGATTGTCTTTGAATTTAAATAAGTTGTAGGCATAGGTTAAATATTCATACTTTATTTTTCGGGGAGAGAAGTATTTGTACCGTTCTTTTACCTGGAAACCTACGAGTCCCTAAATTTACGTAACATTTGTATACTTTCACTTTTGAGGAAGAATAATTTGGGATGCATTGATTAGGAAACTTTCCGACAAGTACTTAACCCTCTCGGAGCTCATTATCTACCCTTAGGTAAGAACTTCTTAAACATAACTAGCTTGGCTGGTTTAGTGAACTTGAACTTAAAAATAGAGACTACAAATTCTCCTTTAGATCTCGCTGGTCTTTTAATTCGCTGGGCTGCCATTTTGGTTTCAGCAGATGCCTTCAAATTCTTGAAAAATTATGTATTAAATGTACAAAAGTGTGAACATTCATTTTCTCAATTTTTAAACTCATGTGCTTTGCCATACATCTAACTTTAACCCTTTAAACTTTATCGTTCCAGCGTTTGGGTGGAGTGAAAGCTTGAAGTATTTGAAATTGGTTGTTCCACAGGTGAACTCAAAATGTCTCTGGTGTTTTACTGTTTTGTTTTCTCTAATTTAAAAATAGGACGTTTGGACTATATGAATTCTATCCCTTTTCTTGTATTTTTTGCATGAACATGTAACTTGTAATTCTGGTTATCAACGTTCTCATGTTTCTTTTGTTTGCTGACCTTGGTAGTTTCTGAGAGAGGATTTCTGGAGGGAGTAATGGCAGGAACAGTACATTTGAGAATGTAAGTTACTTCAGGAAGGAACTTTGAAGGGCAGATTTTACCTTTGACCAGGTTATTGGGGTCTCTGGTGCTCACAGTTTTTTTTTTTTTTTTTTTTTTTTTGAGACCAGTCTTGCATTGTCGCCCAGGCTGGAGTGCAGTGGTGTGATCTCGGCTCACTGCAACCTCCGCCTCCAGGGTTCATGCGAATCTCCTGCCTCAGCCTCTCGAGTAGCTGAGATTACGCCCGGCTAATTTTTTGTATTTTTAGTAGTGACGGGTTTCACCGTGTTATCCAGGATGGCCTCGATCTCCTGATTTCGTGATCCGCCTGCCTTGGCCTCCCAGCTCTCATATTTTATCTATGGAATGCTCAAGTAGGATTTATTTCTTCGAGTCCTGAAGTACGTTTTTTAATATCTTAAGATTTGAGATTTCTTGGCTATCTTCTCAGATTTTTCTTTGACATAGTATTAATGTAGCTTATGGTTTTGAAATGGGTGTTTGTCATGAATTTGCCAGTCATCCAGTTCTTGATTAGTTGGTCCCACAAGAAGCGTTCTTTGAGCTTATTTATATTTCATAAGATCAATTTCTAACGTTCAGTTTAAAAATTTTAATATTGAAACCAATCTTTGTTTAAAACAGGTTTAAGAAAGTTATTTGAAATATTTAGTGGTGTGTGTTAATGGGTTAGACGCCTTGTAAGTCTTTTGGGCAATGGAGGGGGGTGTCTTATCCTGAGATTGCGTTAGTTGATTTTTATTCTAAAAGAATGTATTACTTTTTACGGTAAGCCTGCATTATGTTTTTCCTCTTGTAGGTGTGTTTTCTGAGCCTTGAAATGTTTTCCTTTTTTTTCAAAAAGGGAAGAATGGGATTTTAGTTTTCATTTGGTTCTTTTAGGAGCTGTAGTTTTGAAAGCCATCCTGTTTATTGCTAAGTTCTTGTATTTTAACATAGAGTCTTAATGTTAACATTTGGGAAAAAGTTAATACATTGGACCTCAACCCTGACTGGACATGAGAATCACTTGGTGGGGTTTAAGAAAAAAAACAGCAAACCCCAAAACTGATCCCTGGGTCCCACCCCCAGAAACTGATTAATTGATCTGATACGGGGCCTAGGCAGAGGTATATTTTAAAAGCATTGTGGATGATTCTTACTTGCATTCGGAGTTGAAAACCACTGGGCTATTGTTTTTATCATGTTGTTAGAAATTCCAAGTGGATAAATCAGAAAATGGATTTTTTTCTCAATTTTTTTAGTTATTAGCATGATTATCATTTGAGTGTTAATTATCTGTCAGCACTGTTAAGCGGTTTCCATTTATTACCTTATGGAGATGGGTCTGAGATCTGTCAGGTTCAACCAGTGGTGCTTCGACTACTGTGCTGTTAGTGAAATGACACTGATTGCTATTTTTAAAAAAGCATTTAGAGCTTTTGTTTCTTGTACCAGAGTAGGTTTAGATTTAGTTTAGTTTTTAAGACTATCAAAATAGTCTCCAGTTTGATAAATATCTTGGTCGTCCAAGGGAGATGTTAAAAGCTACGTGGCAGATAGGTTTCTCCCCTTCCATATATCTTCCAGCATGCTCAGGGTGGTATTTTAGTTGGTGGGTTTATGAGAAAATATTAGGCAACTTAACATTCCTAAAAGGTGTAGAGACTACAAGTTTGTCTCCTAGTAATTTATTTAAATCATCCCATAAATGACCATTTGGTATCACATGAAATTCTGCTGTCTCAGTTTGAGAATTTAAGAGTTTTATTTGTTTTGAGTTTTGTATTGTTTTGGCATTGATTTATAATTGATTTATGGAACAAATATAATAACAACAGACATTTATTTGGTGTTTCTGTCTCTTAATCTCCTTGGTCCATTGGACTAAGTTGTAATGGTGGGGAGATGGCAGCAGGAAAGCCTATAGGAGTTCAGGATCTATGAAGTTTTTTTTTTTTTTTTTTTTAAGGCAGATTCTTGCTCAGTCACCCAGGCTCGAGTGGTCACGGTTCACTGCAGCCTTAATCTCTCCTGGACTCAAGTGATCCTCTCACCTCAGCCTCCCGAGTAGCTGGGTCTACAGGCGCTTGCCACTATGCCTGGCTATTTTTTTTGTGTGTGTGGTTTTTTTTTATCTTTATAGAGATGGGGTTTTGCCACATTGCTCAAGCTGGTCTTAAAACTCCTGGGCTCAAGCAATCCGCCCACCTGGGCCTCCCAAAGTGTTAGGATTCCAGGTGTGAGACACTGTGCCTGGCTCTATGAGCATTCTTAGTGTGACACAAGATTCCTCAAAGATCTTTCTGTTAAATTATATCATAGAAAATGGGACTCTAGTGATCATGAAAGAAATTGATGTAATTACTATAAGGAAGAAAGAAACTTCTAACACTTATCTATATTGGGCATTGAATTTATCAATTAGCTACTGTGGATTATAAAGTGATGACCATTGTAATATACTTTTAAGGAGTAACTTGTGAAAAAGCATATTGTTAGGATGAGATCGCTTACCTAAAATTTATTCTTCAAACATACCCATGCTAAATCTTGGTGGCATCAGCATATGTATACACACATACCTTATTTGGCAGCAAATGGGTTTTCAATTTTATTCTCAGTCACTGCCTAACAAGGATTTTCTACCGCCTCTGTATATCAATCATCTGTGGAACTTTTTCAAAATATATTTGCTCAATAGGTGAGTCTTATGTGTAACCAGGGTTTTTTTTTTTTTTTTTTGCAATCCCTTTTAGGGAAAGGGGAGATACGAGACCCTTTGCATGTCTTAGGCAGCAGTACTCTTGCTTGAGTTTAGTTAGTCACACAGTCAAAATAACAGACTGAAACAACATGTAGTGAAAAGCTCAAACACTAGAAGAGACGGATTCCACACTCATGTAATATAACTAGTATATGTGCACCTATATATCAAATTTATTTTCACTTTGCAACTTCTTGATATGGTTCCAGCTTTACTATAAATATTAATATCTGTTAAGACATTAGTTTCCTTTTTACCATTCAACAAATACTTATTGGGCATCTGCTAGGTACTGTTGTAGAGATTACTATTGTCTAGAAGCTAACATTGTATGAAGTGAGGTGGGCTGGACTAGCTGATCTCTAAAGTCCTTAGCGCTAATTTTCTGGCATTCTTTTATGTACCTTATAGGAGAGATTGGATTAAGTTGTTATTTTTAAAAAACCTCATTATGGTATATGCCAATTCAATTTTTTTGTTCCTTTAAGTAGAATTTCATTCTGAACTCCAGTCTTCTCCAGTGAGCCCAAATGTCAAGCATAGTAGAAATAGGTTCTTTTAAAATTCTTGGCATATTGGCTTTAGGAATAGCTGTACTTCTGATGCTGTTAATTTTTGACCAGAAATTACATACTCTGGTGTCACCCCTTACTCCTGCCATGCCTTTGCTGTATTGATGCTCTATTATCTCTACACTGTTTTTCTATTTGTTTATTTTGTTTAGGTGTTTTGATTAATTTTGTCTTCCAAATTCTATAAGGTTAGTGGCTTTCATCCTAAGTCACTGATAATATCCTTAGCACCTAGAAAGTGCCTGGCATACAGACACTCAGTAACTGTTGGATGAATGTAGTTAATCGTTATATTCTTGCTATTTTACTTTTTGGTAATTATCTTTACGACTCAGAGTCACTTGTCTTACCAATCCCGTTACAGTAAAGAGTTCTAAAAGAGATCCCAGTTCTAGTCGGACCCTTCATTTTTTTTAGATGAGAAAAATGACTCAAAGGGGTGAAGTAAGTTGACCAAGATAGCATGCCATAGACTGCATTCTTTATGAAGCTATTTCTATATGTGTCAAATCATATTAATTATTAAATTCTCTGTCGTCACTCATAAAATTAACATTAAATTTTCTCCCTGGTAATGGCTAATAAGATCAGGGATTCTGTCCTTTACTTTTGTGTATTACAGAGCATCTAGAATAATACTGTTTATAGTAACCACTTGATTACATGAATGGGAAAATTTGGGGCAGAATTTAACTTGCGATACCTCCAACCTCTTGTACAGAATTGATGCATCTTCATTTTATGGCACCCTATGGTTTATCCTTATTAATCATGTGAGCTTTGAACACGTTTGTCCCATGTTAGTCAACCATAATCAAAGGAATTGTTTTCCTTGGGATGAGTTTGAGCTGGTAATCTTGGATATTAGATCCCATCTTCTACAGAGCCTGTGAATTGGGTGGAAAAGAAAAAGGAAAAAGGGAGTGATAAAGCCTCCTGTTACTGTCCTTTATGTCCATATTATTCCTGCTGCCTTTAGTGGCTATTGAGAGTTACAAGTTGAGGCTGTTGGTTACATCTCACTTTTCTGGTCTTTTCTGTCAATTGGTTACTTAGGACTACTAAGTAAGTCCCCTCTTTATTAACTTGGACCCCCGAGAGCATGGAAGTTACCGTACGATGTTAGACCCATTTCTACCTAACAGTATTTTCTCTCTGGTCGAGGTGTAGTATACAAAGGTTTGGTTGCTCTGCTTGGTAACATATCTGGAGTTCAGAGTAGGGATCAGTAAACTTTTTCTGTAAAGGGCCACATGGTAAAAATACTTTGGACTTTGTGGGCTGAGAGACAAAATTGAGGACATTGGGTAAGTTTTTTATTGGTGAAATAAAAAATAAATACATTTAAGTATAATGTAAGTCTAATGAGAAAAACAGAATTTGGTATATGTATGTGAAGGGGAGGTAATACAGTATTTTGCTTAATAGGATAAAGTTCAGTGTTCTTGTCATCAAATTGATTGCAAATGTTTTGTGTGAAATCCGTTCTTGACTTCTGAGCTGTACAAAACAGGAGGCTGGAATTGGTCTGTTACCATAGTTTTCCAGTCCCCAGTTAAGAGCAGTGATGGCTGGAGTGTGGTGGTGCAATCATAGCTCATTGCAGCCTGGAATTCCTGGGTTCAAGCCATCCTTGCACCTCAGCCTGGGGAGTAAGTAGGACTACAGGCCTACACTACCTCACCTGGGTAATGTTTGGTAGAGAACAGGGGTCTTGCTGTGTTTCCCAGGCTGGTCTCAAACTCCTGGTCTCAAACTCCTGGTCTCAAGCAGTCCTTCTGCTTTGGCCTCCCAGAGGATTATAGACCTAAGCCACTGTGTTTGACCTACCGTTTGATACACTATATGTTAACAACTCTGAACCTCCTTTTCTCAAGTCAGGTTCAGACTTTTGTACATTAGCTGATGAAAGGGGTTTCTTTTTATTGCAAGGTGGTATTGCATGAGAATAGTTTGGTTTCAGCAGCTTTGCTGTATTTATACAGCAGTATCTTGTGTTTATGTGTAAGTTCAGATGTATTTTGCCCTTTTATGAGTGGAAAACAAAAATGTAAAAGTGCATAACCTGGAGGTCTTAAATATCATTGAGACATAGGGAGTGGGTTAGGGATATGAATCTTAAACCTTACTGGTTTAGGTTGTGCTCATTGGTTAGGTTAGTTGACTTTGTTCAAGTAGTGAATGAAATAATTAGAATGAAATAGGAATTAAGTATGGCAAATGTATGATGAAGCTTACATTTGAAAGATGAGGGTATAATTAGAAATATTATGATTTTCTGTATTCTGTGAGTGGGAAAAACCCCTAAAAACATGTGACTGTTGTTTTTGAAATTTTTTACTTCTCTCTTATTTTCAGGAATGTGAAAGGAGGATACTGGCTGTGTACAGCATTTGTCTAGACTTTTGAAAATATAGAAAATCTCATTTAATCAGTATGCATATTATCTGTTTACTATGTCCTTTGTAGATATCATCAATTATCCAGGATTTTTAAGAGTTGACTTGGAGTGTGCAGAGCTGAGGCAAGAGGGATTGCAGGGCCAGACTGAGTGCTGGAGGAGGAACCTACTATAGAGCCTACAGGTGTATGTATGTATGTATTTTGAGGCAGAGTCTCACTCTGTCACCCAGGCTAGAGTGCAGTGGCACAATCTTGGCTCACTGCAACCTCCCCCTCCTGGGTTCAAGCGATTCTCCTGCCTTAGCCTCCCGAGTATCTGGGACTACAGGTGTGTGCCACCATGCCCAGCTAATTTTTGTGTGTTTTTTAGTAGAAACAGGGCTTCACCATATTGGACAGGCTGGTCTTGAACTACTGACCTCATGATCCACCCGCCTCAGCCTCCCAAAGTGCTGGGATTACAAGGGTGAGCCACCGCGCTGAGCCCTATTTATTTTAATTTTATTTTTTTGAGATGAAGTTTTGCTCTTGTTGCCCAGGCTAGAGTACAATAGCACAATCTTGACTCACTGCAACCTCCCACTCCTGGGTTCAAGTGATTGTCCTGGTTCAACCTCCCGAGTAGCTGGGATTACAGGTATGCACTACTACACCTGGCTAATTTTTGTGTTTTTAGTAGAGATAGGGTTTCACTGTGTTGGCCAGGCTGGTCTCGAACTCCTGACCTCAGGTGATCTGCCCGCTTTGGCCTCCCAGAGTGTTGGGATTACAAGTGTGAGCCACCGTGTGCCTGGCATGTTTCTTGTCTGATGTCAGTGCATGTCATTATCTGAGCCATATCAATGTCGGCTGAGGATTGCATTGTTATCCTCGTGCATGATGGGAAGGAGAATCATGTCAGTGCTACCTTACTATGGTTGAATAGAAGTTATTCATTTAATGTAGATTGAGTTGAGTATCCCTTATCCAAAATGCTTGGGATCAGAAGTGTTTCCAATTTTGTATCTACCCCCCCACCCCCAGATTTTGGAATATTAGGAATACTAGAGTGAAATTCCAAATCCGAATTTTGAGGCCAGACACGGTGGCTCACCCCCATAATCCCAACACTTGGGAGGCTGAGGTGGGCGGATCACTTGAGATCAGGAGTTTGACATCATCCTGGCCAACATGGTGAGACCCTGTCTCTACTGAAAATACAAAAATTAGTCAGGCGTGGTGGCATGCGCCTGTAATCTCAGCTACTTAGGAGGCTGAGGCCAGAGAATTGCTTGAAACCGGGAGATGGAGGTTGCAGTGATCTCGGCTCACTGTAACCTTTACTTCCCGGTTTCAAGCACTCCAGCCTGGGCAACAGAGTGAGACTCTGTCTCAAAAAAAAAAAAAGTTCAGAGTTTGGAACATTTTGAATTCCAGATTTTCAGATAAGGGATGCTCACCCTGTGCCATTTTAGGCACCAGAGGGTATATAAAGATGATTGTCTACTTTCTGAAGTATTGTGAGCCAGACAGTTATACAGTGCAATTACAGCTATATTAAATAGAGGTGTGAAAAGTGTAGTAGGAGAGATGGAGAAATCATTGTTTGGCATTGGGTGAGGTCTTGAAGGATGTACTGTTTTCATGGCTCTATTAATTAGAGCAGGGACTTCCAGGCAGAGGGAGCAACTTGCTATCAGGCAGGGTTTTTTAACCTCGACACTATTGACAGTTTGGGCCACATAATTCTTTGTTGTGAGGTGCTGTCCCTCTCAGTCCTAGCTTCTATCCACAAGATGACAGTGGTATAGCCCCCACCATCCCCATGTCTTCAGACATTGCTAGTTGTGCCCTTGGGGCAAAATTGAGAACCATTATTTGAAATGGAGCAATGAAAGTGTGAAAGTATAGTGTTTTCAGGGCAAAAACTAGTAGGAGAGTGGAAGGAACACTGGAGACTCTGGGAGGGGAGGGGTTATAGAGATGGGGCCGAAAGGTAGTTTGAGTGAAGCTAAAATCAAAAGGGGTGACCTTGAGTGTCACGTTAGGACATATGCCTCTTACTGTTAAGGTAATGAGATATGTACTTTCAGGCTTAAGTGAAAGGAGACATTAGATTTGTGTTTGTTTTTGAAAGATAATTCTGATGGCATTCATGGCAGATGTATTTGAGAGTTTGGGTCTCGGGAGATTGAGATGGTATTTTAACAGTTCTCCTGAGAGATAATAAGTAATGGTTAGGGAATGGAATAAAGGAATGAGATCAGTGGGGTGCTCCCATGGTATGAGGGAGGTGCTGCTAATTTGAGTTTGGCTTTTTTGTCACAGAATGGAGTACTGAGCTAAAAAGCAAAACACCTCTATTGTCTTCTCTTTCAGCTTTTACCTGCCACCCCGAATTTCCTTTCCTCACTGAGAGCTGCTGTCTTTTGAGATCTGTTGAAAGGTCAGAGAGAGAAAGGAATCTGGGTTATAGAATGACTACTCTCCCAATGTGATTCCTTAGACAGTGGATTATCAAAGCACAAGTGTTTCCCCCCCTCCCGACGCCACTGCCACTGTAAGGGGTTAGACTCTGGTATCCAGAGAGCATTAACTGTAGCCTCTCTCCTTGGTTTGTGTAGATGTTATTTTGCCTTAAAATAGTTTGATATACAAACATGGATGAATAATCTGATTGTTTAAATAATTGTAATAATTTAATTGCTTCCTATTTTGGCGGTTAGCTTTACTATTTTAAGTGAGAATGTAGTCAGTGGAAGGGTACTGGACTTGGGGTCAGGTTGTGTTTTAATTTTATTTTATATATTTTTTGAGACAGTCTCTCTCTGCTGCCCAGGCTGGAGTGCAGTGGTGCGATCTCAGCTCACTGCAGCGTTTCCCTCCCGGGTTCGAGTGATTCTCCTGTGTAGCTGGGATTACAGGCATACGCCACGACCACTGGCTAATTTTTGTATTTTTTGTAGATTCCGGGTTTCCTCATGTTAGCCAGGCTGGTCTTGAACTCCTGACCTCAGGTGATGAGCCCACCTTGGCCTCACAAGGTACTTGAATTATAGGTGTGAGCCATTTCTCAAGCCATTGCGCCTGGCCAAGAGCTGTGCTTTAGTTCCAGTTATTCCCCTCCCTATGTTAAATCATTTAGCTAACCTCTTGGGTCATTAATGACTGTAAAAACCAAGATGTTGGACAAGAGGTGAGTCAAACTACTACTTTTTTAGTTCTTAAATTTTATCTTTATTCCTAGGGATGTGGAAAAATCTGTAGTCTAGAGAAGAGAAACTGTCAAGTAAAGGAAAATAGAAAAGGTAAAAACACGTTAATGGGTTTAGGAGTTGATTATATTCCTCCACTTGTCAATCCAACAACTTGAATGTCTCCTCCTCCTTGTTTCTCCTGTGTATGGTCTGAAGGACTTTATTTTATTTAGAATCCTGTGGGTTAATTGTGCTTGGCCCGGAGTTTGTACTATGAATTTAGGGACCATAGACTTTGTAGCCAGGGTGTAATTTCTTTGTTGGCAGAGCAGTTTAAAGTTTTGCTAAGTTTTCATCTGCAGTCTAGCTTAAGCTTTAAGAACAAAACTGCTGCTAAAAAGTGATATAGCCTGCTAGGGGAAATAATATTTAGGGGGAAATTATTTTTTCCAAATTGAAGATGAAAATACACAGATAAATATAGTAGCAGTGATTTTTATCTGGCACAGATGGTTTCAGAGAAAATGTTGATACCTCATTTCTTATTACTGTAAGAGAACTAGCAAAAGAAGCTTATTTTTGTTATATTTCTTAGCCAAGTCACTCTCAGACTTGTTGGTCTCAGGATGCTTTTATACTCTTAAATTACTGAGGATCCCAAAGAGCTTTTGTTTATGTGGGGTTACAGCCATTGATTATTTACTGTATTAGAAATGAAAACAGACTTTTAATAAAGTTATGTATGCTTTTAAAAGTAACAAAACACACTGCATGTCAATGTAGATAATATTTTTATGAAAAATAACTTTTCTAGAACAAAAATCAGAAGAGGCATTGTTTTACATGTTGTGCATATCTCATCTGGCTTAATAGAAGATAACTGGATTCTCTGCCTCCTTCTGCCTTCAATCTATTGTGTTGTAATACATTATATAGCCTCTGGAAAAACTCCACAGTACACTTTAGAAAGAATGACAGTGAAAGTGACAAAATTTTATGGAAACAAGTTTGACCTCTCTGACCTCTTGAAAGGGTCTCAGGGACCTCAGGGATCTTTGAGAACCAGTGTCTTGGACCACCAAGAGAAGTTGGATGTTATCTTTTGAGTGGCTTATCTACTGTAAATTTTATTTTAACTGAGATAACTTACAGTAAAATGCACAAATATTAGATTGTATAGCTTGATAAATTTTAGAAAAACGTGTGTATCTATGTAATCATTCAGATCAAGATATAGAATATTTCCAGCACCCTGGAAGGTTCCCTTATGCATCTACCTCCCCGTAAAACCCCAAATACTCTGACCTCTGTCTTTTATTTATTTAGTTAGTTTTTGAAATCGTGTCTCGCTCTGTTGCCCAAGCTGGAGCTCCGTAGCGTGATGTTGGCTCACTGCAACCTCCGCCTCCCGGGTTCAAGTGATTCAGCCTCCCGAGTATTTGGGATTATAGGCGCCTGCCACCATGCCCAGCACCATGCACTGCTACTTGTTTGCTATTTATTTAGCCTGCAGCTCAAATGTTACCTCTCCTGAGAAGCCTTTAATAGATAGTCTCTACCTTCTTCTAATTTACTCCTTTTTCAAGCTTTGTATTAAGGAAAAATCAGACATACACAGATGTAGATAAACTTCCATATGCCCATCAACCAGCTTTGACTCATGGCTAGTCTCTTTTTACCCATCCCTTCCATTTTGAAGCAAAACCCGGATAGCATGTCATCTTACATATTTCAGTATATCCCGGTCTAATTTAGATGTTTTTTTTTCTTGATGCTCACATTGTGCTGCTCTGTTGTAAATTATAAGTTTTCAATTTAGTTCTTACGTATTCTCTTATTCTAGTTTGTAAACTTTTTGCAGGTAACAATCATTAACACTTAGCACCTATGTGTGAGGATCTATGAAATTGCTTCACCTGCATAAATTCTTTATTTTCTTACAACAGTCCTAAAAGGTAGATATTACTGTCTCTGTTGTGTATATATAAGGACACCAAGGCACGGAGGTTGAATAACTTGTCTAGCTTGTATACCTAGTTAAGCAGTAGAACAGGAATTCAAACTAAGGCAGTCTATCTTCATCCTTTAGTGTTAACCACTACATTACATAATGTCTGCATAAATGAGCTCTCTACTGCATATAAGTTATTTTGATCGTCTTTTTTCTTAATTAACATTTTTTCCTTTTTTTTTTTTTTGCCTCCTGGCTTGCATTTGCCAACGGCACACAGGTATTATTTGCTCTTTCATAAAATCTAGCTATAAAGGACTCTTAGCATCCAACTCTCTTTTTACTTTTTAATTTTTTTATTATTATTTTGGAGATGGAGTCTCGTTCTGTCACCCAGGCTGTAGTACAGTGGCATGATCTTGGCTCACTGCAACCTCCGTCTCCCAGGTTCAAGTGATATGCCTGCCTCAGCCTCCCAAGTAGCTGGGATTATAGGCATGCCACCACACCAGGCTAGTTTTTGTAATTTTAATACTGGCGTGGTTTCACCATGTTGGCCAGGCTGGTCTTGAACTCCTGATCTCAGGTGACCCACCACACCCAGCCAACTCTCCTATTTTAAAGATGAGCATCCTTGCTTTTAGCTGTTCTGCTTCTAATTTTATATGTGATATTCTGTCAAAAAATTGCTGACCTCTGGTGTCTTTGTTTAATAATAGTGTCTCTGTAATATAATTATAGGGAGAAGGTGCCACATATTGAATTTAAATATTTTTGGTTTTTGTATACTATATTTTAAATTTCTAATGTTTTCATTTTTGCTTTAATATTGTATTTGAAAATTTCATTTGCAGTAATTTGGTATAGCTTTCACTTTAGATTTTTCTGTTTTTATTTGAGTATTAGCCTTCATGGTGTTATTTTGTGTGTTTGAAACTTTAAGATTAATTAAGTGTTCAAAGACATAAGGACTTTAGAGGATACTTCCCAGATCTTATTGGAATTTGTGTGTGTAAAACTATTATGGAAACAACCTGAAAGTCCATTGTCCATCAAGTGATGACTACATAAATAAAATGTATAATGGAATATTATCTGCCAATGAAAAGGAATGAAGTACTGATACATGCTATATCTTGGATGAACTTTGAAAACATTTACACTTAAGTGAGAGGAACCAGTCACAAAAGACCTCATATTGCATGATACAATATATATGAAATGTCCAGAATGGGCCAATTCATAGAGTCAGAAAATAGATTAGCATGGGGCTGAGGGAGATTGGAGGGAAGGGAGTATTGATGGTAGGAAGTTTCTTTTAGAGGTGATGAAAAATAATAGGAGATCGATTTTGGTGATAATTGTACAACTCTGAATATACTGAAAACCTTTGACTTGTACACTTTGAATGGACGATTTGTATAGTATGTGAATTAGATCTCAAGACTGTTATTTAAAAAAACTGAAAAATAATTTATAGTGATCTCATTGTTTAAAAGGAATTTGAAATACTTTGGTTTACTTTTTCAGATTCTTGACATTTATGACTTAACCAATCTAGTTTTGGAAGAGCACCCATTGGAGGCACATGAAAAATATTATGAGGCTGGGCGCAGTGGTTCATGCCTGTAATTCCAGCACTTTGGGAGGCTGAGGCGGGCAGATCACTTGAGGTCAGGAGTTCAAGACCAGTCTGGCTAACATAGTGAAAACAGGTCTCTACTAAAAATAGAAAAAATTAATTAGCTGGGTGTGGTGGCACCACCCTGTAATCCCAGCAACTTGGGAGGCTGAGGTACGAGAATTGTTGGAGCCTGGCAGGTGGAGGTTGCAGTGAGTTGAGATTGTGCCATGGCACTGGAGTCTGGGTGACAGCGAGACTCTGTCTCA
>NW_016107928.1:471528-476431 GCF_001604975.1 Cebus imitator | reverse complement strand
TCAAATAAATGAGATCTTTGTTTTTAGTGTGCTGTGTCATCATTTCATGGTAGGATTAGTAACTTAGAAAAGTTAGATAACTTTGACAAAATTGATAAAAAGCTGTTAAGATAACTTTATTTATTTATTTTTTGAGACTGAGTGTTGCGCTCTCACCCAGCCTGGAGTGCAGTGATGCTATCTTGGCTCACTGCAACCTCCGCCTCCTGGGTTCAAGCAGTCTCCCTGCTTGAACAGACTCCCTAGGAGCTGGGATTACAGGAACCTGCCACCACGCCCAGCGAATTCTTCTATTTTTTAGTAGAGCCTGCCTCGGCCTCCCAGAGTGCTGTGATTACGGGCTTAAGTCACTGCACCCAGCCTAACTTTGAGTTCATCTTAACCTGTTCTTTCAACAGAGTAGACTGACAATTAGGCATACCTTTTGTAACATCTGATGTGACTTATGTCTAACATTAAGTCAACATTGCTCACCTGTTGGCTGATTAGGGACTGGAATTCATTGGAACTTTACAGCCTTTGTAATGATTTTAAAAAGAAGTATTTAAGCAAAAGTATATTTATTTTCTTGAAAAGAACATGGGGTATGTTCACCATAAGTCTTAGTATTTTGAAGACTTATAATGTAGCAGATGGTGAGTATTAACTTTTTGTTTCAGGAAGTGGAACTATAACCCGTAGGTATTAATGACAAGATAAACTTGATTTTTGACTCAATAGAAGAAAGAAAAAGACCTTTCTGCTAATAGCAGTGGGCCTCACACTGCTGTAAAATAAAATGTCCAGAGGGAGATTAGATGTAATTTACTACATTTGGAGCAGTTAATTTCCAAATCTTAATATTCTTTGAGCTCTCCTCCCCCATTCCCTGCAAGGTTTTAGCCTTGTAAGTATCTCTTTGGTGCCCTTTTTGTGTTCAAGTTAAAAGTGTTTTATTTTTAAAATAAATTTTTTCATTTTTACGATACTCTTCAACATTAAGAACTGTTACATCATTTCAGTACTAATATTGGCTTTTTGTTTTTTATTGCCTTCCTCAGTTGTACCATTAGATTTGTGGGATGATGAGAACAGAGGTAGACCTAACACATGAATAATGTGTTGGTGCCAAGGGCAAATGATGTCACAGGACACTGTGTGTAGAGTAGTGTAATCATTCAAGTAGAAGTAGGAACATACGATGATGGCGATGCAGCCATGCAAAACTCAAAAGGAACCCATGCCTTAGCATTCAGTAATACACTGGCATCTGTCACATTATATTAATAGTATTATTTGTATTTCGTTTATAAATTTACTTTGGTTTTAGTTATAAGAGCAGTAAACATAAGGAATTCTAATTTCATGTCTGCATTTATTTAAGCAACATTAAGTAAAAAGTGATTAAATTAGTTTTTGAAAATTCTGTTAAGGTAGAACCAGAATTTGCAAGCTTGAGCCAGCTTAGTATTATTGCTAGAAACCTGGCATTTGGCATTAAATGACTGGAACAGGGACTGCAATTCTGTATTTACTAGGTTATTTCCCTGTTTATGAAATGGGAAAGACACTTATATTTCTACCTAAAAGGGTGGTTCGTTTGTTCATTCTTTAACTCAACAAATAATTAGTAAGTTGTATAGTACCACATAATTTTATGATCTCGTTACTAGTTTAATTTTCCCTACTGTCACATTTTCTTTAGAGCCAGCATAAAATCTGATAGGAATATTATGCTATAAATTGTCTTCTAGAGAGTAAGATACCACCTTCACTCCCCCTTTTTTTGAGACAGGTTCTCGCTCTGTCACCCAGGCTGGAGTGCAGTGGCACGATCACGGCTCACTATACTCTTGAACTCCCTGGCTTAAGCCATCCTCCCGCCTCAGCACCCCCAGTAGTTGGGACTGCAGGTGCATGCCACCATGCCCAGCTAATTTTTGTATTTTTTGTAGAGAAGGATTTTGCCATATTGCCCAGGCTGGTGTGCTGGGCAACTCCTGGGCTCAAGTGATCTGCCCACCTTGGCCTCCCAAAGTATTGTGATTACAGGTGTGAGCCACTTCACATGGCCTATACCTTTAACTTGAAATTTACTTCTAAAAATAAGACAAAATAATTTTAAAATATGGTAGGATTCTGTGTTAATGCAATGAAATAACAGCTATATCAGTAAAACTGTTGAGGCTGTTCATTTATTTAAAAATTAACCTAAGCAACTTTGATACGTGTATATATACCAGGAGCAGAAAATTCTGGTAATTTATGGTTTGGAAAATTTCCTCTGGGCTGATCTAGAGATTATATTCATAGGGACTGTCTGAAGATTCAAAAATAAGAATTGTCAAGAGGGGGTAATAATCAGCATTTCAAGAGAAATAATCAGCACTTGTTAAAACACCTACTGTTTCTTGGGTCCCTCCATGTGTCTGGTACTTCCCATACATTCTCCTATTAAAGCTTTCCAACAGTATCTGGAGTTATTAGCCATCTTGAGAGAGAGAAAAAAATGATACTTGGAGTTGAACATCATCTGTTATCAACCTGTCATGCTGCAGTATATGCATTGCTGAAAACCTCATGGCCTGCAAAAATCAGGTACCAAAAAATGTATAGGGAAAAATGGGATTAAGAGTAAACTGGGTGGGTGTGGTGGCTCACGCCTGTAATCCCAGCACTTTGGGAGACTGAGGCGGGTGGATCACTTGAGGTCGGGAGTTCGAGACCAGCCTGACCAACATGGAGAAACTCTGTCTCTACTAAAAATACAATTAGTCAGGCATGGTGGCGTATGCCTGTAATCTCAGCTACTTGGGAGGCTGAGGCAAGAAAATCGCTTGAACCTGGGTGGCAGAGGTTGCAGTTAGCCTATATCGCGCCATTGCCCTCCAGCCTGGGCAACGAGAGCGAAACTCCATCTCAAAAAAAAAAAATCAGTTGACCATACACGGTGGCTCACATCTGTAATCCAGGTACTTTGGGAGACTGGGGCAGGCCGATCACAAGGTCAAGAGTTTGAGACCAGCCTGGCCAATATGGTGAAACCCTGTCTCTGCCAAAAATACAAAAATTAACTGGGCATGGTGGTAGGCGCCTATAGTTACAGCTACTTGGGAGGCTGAGGCAGGAGAATCGCTTGAACCCATGAAGTGGAGGTTGCAGTGAGCTGAGATCGCGCCATTGCACTCCAGCTTGGGTGACAGAGTGAGACTCAAAAAAAAAAAAAAAAAAAAAAAAAAAAAAAAAAAAAAAAAAAAATATATATATATATATATATATATATATATATCAAGTTTAAAAAAAAAAAAAGTAAACTGATCATTCCAAAGCTGTTTTGCTTTGTAATTAGAGCACTAACAAAACAATAAAAATTCCAGTAAAATAGTACAGTTTAAAAGATCCTAAATTCCTGACAAACTATAGTAAACGTGGGACTTGAAAAAGCTAGCTTGATGGAAGGGGCAGGTATAAGGGAGGGTTGGGATGTCTCAGGAAGGCAAGGCTAAAATGCATAAATATCAGGTGGAACTGCATACATACATCTGAGACAGAGCATGTGGCCAGACTAAGCCAAGAAGAAGAATGCGGGGAACGGGAGTGGTGGTGATGAGCATCTGGTCCAGACCTATAACCCCCAACCCCATGCTGCATTTCAGCTTTTGTTACTTGTGGGTACAAAACATTAATGTGTTGGGGGAAAAGTGGCAACCACTATTCTATTTTGTCTGTGAATTTGATGAATGTAGGTACCTCATAAGTGGAATCAAAATATTTGTCCTTTTGTGACTGCTTTATTTCAGTTAATATAATGCCCCTCAAGATTTATCCATGTTTTATCATGTCAAAATTCCCTTTCTTTCTAAAGCTGGATAATTTTTCATTGTTTGTATATATATTTTATTGACACGTTCATCTGTCAAATGGAACCTTGCGCTTCCACATTTTGGCTATTGTGACTATTGCTGCTATGAACATGGGTGTACAAATATTTGTTGAAGTCCCCTTCAGTTCTTTTGAGTGTATACCCAGAAGTGAAATTGCCGTATGTATATCATATGTAAATTCTGTGTTTACCTTTTTGAGGAATCACCATACCATTTTCCACAGTGGCTGTACCATTTTATATTTCTTCCAGCAATGCACAAGGGGTTCCAGTTTCTCCCCTTATCCTTGCCATCACTTGTGTTTTCTGCCTTTTTGATTATAGCCATCCTAGTGGGTGTGAAGTGGTATTTCATTGTGGTTTTGGTTTGCATTTCCCTAATGGCTAATGATGTTGAGTATCTTTTCAGGTGCTTATTGACTGTATGTCTTATGCATTCATATCCTTTGCCCATTTTTCAATTGGTTTGTCTTTTTATTATTGAGTTGTATGAATTTTTTGTATATTCTAGATACAATTCCCTTACTGGATACATTATTTGTAAATGTTTTTCTTGTATTTTGTGGGTTGTCTTTTCACTGTTTATAGTGTTCTTTGGATCACAGAAATTTTAAATTTTTGATAAAAGTCCCATTTATTTATTTATTTTTTGTTGCTCCTGCTTTTGGTGTTATATCTGTTAGAATCCATTGCCAAATCCTAGGTCATTAAGATTTACCCCCATGTTTTATTCTAAGAGTTCTGTGGTTTTTTAATCTTACATTTAGGTCTTTGATGCATTTCAAGTCAATTGATAATGTTACTGGGAAACATTTCGATATGTAATAGGCCCAACAATGAATTATACACATATTGTTTTACACAATGCATTTTAAATCAGTTAAGAGAAAGGAGAAATATGCATTCATACTGTTTTCTTATAATTGCATAATTACATTTACCAGTGTTCTTTCACTGAGAATTGTGTTTTGTCATGCTCCTCAGGTTGTCATACAGGAAGCTGGAAGCTGATTTCTGAATTCTTTTTTTTTTTTTTTTTTT
>NW_016107928.1:467759-471413 GCF_001604975.1 Cebus imitator | reverse complement strand
AGTCTGTCACCCAGGCTGAAATGCAATGGCGTGATCTTGACTCACTGCAACTTCCTTCTTCAGGGTTCAGGCAATTCTCCTGCCTCAGCCTCCTGAGTAGCTGAGATCGCAGGTGCCTATTGCCAGGCCTGGCTACTTTTCTGTATTTTTAGTCGAGATTTTTAGTCGAGTTTCACCATGTTGACCAGGCTGGTCTCGAACTTTTGACCTCAGGTGATCCACCTGCCTTGGCCTCCCAAAGTGTTGGGGTCACAGGTGTGAACCACCGTGCCTGGCCTGATAGTTTCAATGCTTTGAGAATGCCATCCCACTGCCTTCTGGTCTTCGTGTTTTCTGATGAGAAATCAGCTGTTTTTCTTATTGATGATCCTTCGTATGTGGTGATTGATTCACTTTTTGCTGCATTCAAAATTCTCTTTGTATTTGGCTTTTGACAGTTGATAATGTTTCTCACTCTGGATCTTTTTGCATTTATCCTGCTTGGAGTTTGTCAAGGTTCTTAGGTGTGTAGATTAACAGTTTTCATTAAATTTGGAGGCAGTTTTTGACTATGATTTCTTCAAATGTCTTTCCGTTCCCCTTTCTCTCTTTCTGGGACTCTCATTATGCATATGTTGGTTTGCTTAATTTGTCACACATTTCTATGAGGCTCTGTTCGTTTTTCTCTGTTCAGATTGCTTAATCTAACAGTCTATGTCTTCAGCTTGGCTGCTGCTTTGTTCTGACAGCTCATTGGCTAAATTTTTCATTTCGGTTATTGTACTTTTCAACAGCAGAATTTCCATTTGGTTCTTTTTGTTAATTTCAATTTATTTTATCTCTATTGTTAGTCTCTGTTTAGACTAAATTGCCGTATTTTACTTCTTTAAGCATGGCTTCCTTTAATGTTCATTGAACATAAGCGTGGTAGTTGTTTTTGAGGTCTGTGCTAAGTCTGGACTTTATCAAAGTCAGTTTCTTTTGCCTACTTTTTTCCCGTATGTGGGCCACACATTCTTCTGTTCATGTCTTAAAATTTTTTGTTTAAAACTGGATCTTTTATATAATATAGCAACTTTGGTTACCCCACACCTCTAGCAGCTTTGTTTTTTGCATCCTTATTTATCTAGTGACTGGCAGAACTATTTTAGTGCCCACCCCTCAGCCTGTGATGTTGTTCTTCTGAGGGTGTAGCATTAGTCATGCCTGGGATTATGGTGATTTTAGCAAGGCTTTGTGAGTTTCTGTGCCTTCTGTGTTAAGCCTCTCTGTGTTGGTATCACTTGCACATGTTACCCTCTACTAATTGCCTACTGATTGCTCTATTCTTTTAAATGATGCCTTGGGACATAAATTGCCCCACAGTTTGATCCAATTAAATTCTCATGCTTTCCTTGTGTAATCTTTGAGGGTGTGCCTGAGGTTAGTTCTGATCCCAGGAAGGTTGTTCTTATCTCTGGTAAGCTGCTAGCTTGATAGTTTAACTTGTTGCTGTTGTGGAACTACAAGCCTTTTGATAGCTGCTTATTGCCGTGATTTCTTCTGGTTTTTTTTTGTTGTTGTCCAACACACCCTCAGGCAGGATATTACCATATTCTGTTTCAAATAGTTCACTTTACGACAACTTCAGAACTCTGTTCTTATGGCCTGCCTTTCCCACTGGGCAAAATCTTTACACCACTGCTTCAGAACTGGGTTGGACAGTGGCTCACTTGCTTCTTGAGCAGGGTGCTGGGTGGGGGAAGCAGCCTTTGATCTTCTGAGCTTGCCTTTGTCATGGAATTTTGACTCTAAGTGAGGTAGAGTGAGGGCCATTAGGACCACACTTTTCTTGACCTGCTCCACCTGGGGTTGAGAGTGTCTGCCTCACAAGTGGGGCCTAGCTGGAAAAAAGAGCCCCAGACTTCTCAGCCACTCTTGAGAGCCTCAAGACTTGTGGGTGATGAGAAATGCTGGCTGTCTTTTCCTCCTGGGGAGATATCATCAACTGGGAGCTGGGTGGGGGGAGGTGTGTTCTTAGCTGTACTTACCTGGAATGGAGCTACTGTCCTGCTGAGCTGGCTCAAATGCCACAGACTGTCCTTACTGAGAGATGGTAGATTTTCTTGAATAAATTATTTTTTCATTTGCTATATGCCCTTAGGACAATTTCCAGAGGCTTTAAGTGTTTTCATTTAAAAAAAAAATTTTTTTTTCACCAGTTATGATTGTTTCATTGGGGAGAGCATTTACAGAGCCTCTGATGGCACCATTCCAAAAGTTACTTTTTTTTTTTTTTTTTTTTTTTTTTTTTTTTTTTTTTTAATAAAGACGGGGTTTCACCATGTTGGTCAGGCTGGTCTTGAACTCCTGACCTGAGGTGATCTGCCCGCCTTGGCCTCCAAAGTGCTTGGGTTACAAGCGTGAGCCACCATGCCCGGCCCCAAAAGTTATTTTTAATTTAAAATTACTCAAATTGCGTACAGCCACTTAAAAATTCGTGTTTGAGAATGCTTTAGAAAAGATGAAGTTTTTATGTATGTAAAATTCAGTACCCTAATCGGGTACATACAACTTGACAGACGCTCAGTATGGAGGAGGTTTGAATAAGAGTGTTTGGCCAATTACTGAGCATTTCTAAATGAATAAATTTCTGCTGCCACAAATAATTATGAATTCAGGATGCAGTTCTGTTGCAATGACTTGTAGGAAGTTATCCATAGGAAGTAGCCACGGATGCACACAGTAATTTAGTGACAAAAATCAGGAGTCTGTAAGGGTGTATATGTGTAGGTGTGTGTGAATAGTGTTGGAAATAAAATATGAGCATTTAGCTCAAGTAACATTTGAATTCAGCAAAAATTAATTGGACATCTTTATTTGCATTAACCTGAATGACTGACTGGATTTAAAGCTGTCTAGAACTAGCATCACACGCTGGAGGTGGGGAGGGCAGGAAACCTGTGCTTAATATAGTTATCTAGACTGGTTTTGTGTATAATTTGTCATTATGTGTGATGAGAATGATAAGGTCTGTGCAGATGATAATGGCAGTGCTGTGGAGCTAGGAATAGAAAAGCTTTTACCTTTGAGCAAAGGTCACATTTTAAAATAACTTAGGGATGTTTAGGTTTATAGCTGTAGGCTCAACTATTAAAAATATCTTACCGTATTTCAAACTCCTTAACATGAAGTCTACCCATCTAACTCTCCCTCTCTGTCAGAGGGAGAGAGCCCCAGACTTCTCAGCCATTCCTGCCTGTTTGAGAATCATTCTCAAACACCCCCGCAGAGAAGGGGTCTTACTTTGTTGCCCAGCCTGGCCTCAAACTCGTGGGCTCAAGTAATCCTCCTGCCTCAGCCTCCAGAGTAGCTGGGGCTATAGGTGTACACACTACCACACCCAGCCAATTTTTGTAACATTTTTTTTATTATTCCATATATCTGAGGCCAGGCGCAGTTGCTGATGCCTGTAATCCCAGCACTTTGGGAGGCCAAGGTGGGAAGATCACCTGAGGTCGGGAGTTTGAGACCAGTGTGATCAACATGGAGAAACCCTGTCTCTACTAAAAATACAAAATTAGCTGGGCGTGGTAGTACATGCCTGTAATCCCAGCTACTCGGGAGGCTGAGGTAGGAGAATCACTTGAACCCAGGAGGCGGAGGTTGCAGTGAGCCGAGATGGTGCCATTGCAC
>NW_016107928.1:464910-466531 GCF_001604975.1 Cebus imitator | reverse complement strand
TGGCTAGCGATTGTGGTCGTAAAGTCGAATGGTCGTAAGTTGCATAGGTGGTAAGTCGATCAATACCTGTATTTGTCTCTACCCCCTCCCCTCAAATTCATATGTTGAAACCTAACCCCCATGTGATGGTATTAGGAGGGTGGGGCCTTTGGGAGGTGATTGGATCATAAGAGTGGAACCTTCACAAATGGGATTAGTGCCCTTGTATTAATAAAAGAGACTCCAGGGAGTTCTCTCACTCTTTCTGCCTTGTGAAGATATAAGAAGATTGCTGTCTGTTCACCAGATGCTAAATATGCTTGGCACCTAGATCTTAGATTCCCTAGCCTCCAGAACTGTTGAAGTTAAGTGTTATTTGAGCCACTCACTCTTTGGTGTTTTTGTTACAGTATCCTGAAGGGAGGGGCTCAGACAAGTATCTATTGTTAGCCAGTGAATCCTTGGGATTCAGTGGTGAGCAAAGCTTGTATAGCTTCTGCCCTTAAGGAGCTTTTATGTTTTAGTAGGAAGATAAACCGGCATACAGGTGCTTTAAGGAAATAGTGTAGCTGGCTCCAAAGAGCCTAGGATGTGATGAATCCTGAGCCAGGAGAGTTGGGAGCTGGTGAATTAGTATGGGTAAAACTAAGCAGACTGCTTTGTTCAGAGGTTCCCAGAGGTGGCATAGGGGAGCACCTTGTGAAGGAACTACAAGGAGGCAAATTGAACTGGAGTTTGAATGAGCTGTGGGTGGGGTTAGTGGTAGGATGAGGCTGGAATTGGGTGTTTGAGGGCCTTGTAGACCATTAAAGAAATATTTTGATTTTCATCCTGGTCTTTGAAGATTTTTAAGCAGTGCCATGGCATGTTTTGCATTTCAGTAGTACTGATATTGATGATTTTTAATGCCAAAAGAATAAAACGTAATTGTAGGAATAGATGCAGGCCTGACAGTCACTGTGCTTTCAAGAGAAAGCTCAGTCCCTTTTCCTTATCGCCTCCTGTTTCCTCTTCTCCCCATTTGAATTTAAGGAGGACATCAGAAGGTTCTACTGAGAACCTTCATGGTATAGTGGAAGAGTCAAGGGTTTTAGTCTTAACAGAAATTATTGTGATCTTGCACAAGCTCAGTTTACTGAATCTCTCAGCTTCTATTGTTAAATTTTAATGATGGCTGTATGCAGTGGTATTATGATTAAATGAGATTAAACAAATAAAGCGTCTACTGTTGTGCCTGATATACAAGTAAGTACTTAAAGCTTTTCTAGAATAACATACAAACTAAGATAGAACTGGAAAGTAGCCACAGAGAACCTTGGAATGGAATGGAACCAACAAGTCCACAAAAGAAAAAAAAAAAAAAAAACCCTTAGCATAAATACTGAGACCTGTTTTGCCTTGCCTACAGGGTGGTTATGGACCATAGTGTCTGAATATAATCGATTGTGAGATGTGTGCCACAGTAGTTATAAAGTAGTTAAATAGTTAAAATAAATAGTAATGTTTGCAAATGAGATTATCTAAAAATCGAAGTCAAGATTATCCCCTTAATAATTATTTTCACTCACATTTCATGTGCTTTCTTTTGAGAGACCAAAAAAACCCCTTGAAGTCCAGCACATAACTATTAATATTTGCTATT
>NW_016107928.1:463034-464340 GCF_001604975.1 Cebus imitator | reverse complement strand
TCTCCTGCCTCAGCCTCCTGAGTAGCTGGGATTACAGGCATGCGTCACCATGCCCAGCTAATGTTTTGTATTTTTAGTAGAGACGGGGTTTCACCATGTTGACCAGGATGGTCTAGATCTCTTGACCTCATGATCCACCCGCCTCAGCCTCCCAAAGTGCTGGGATTACAGGCTTGAGCCACCGTGCCCGGCCTTGTGTTCTGCTTTATACAGTTTTTGTGTTTCAGCAATTTCTCTGTGTTCATAGAAGTGTGTCAAGCCTGTGATGATAACCTTATTTTAGCGTCCTTTCTCATGCTGTGGTACAAAAACTACTGCTGTATAGGATACTTCTTTCTTCTAGACAACAATGCATTAAAATTTTGTCTTTAAAAACATAGTGAATCTGTCATAGCAACAGAATCTTCAGTTTAAAAATTCAAAAAGATCTAAACTTGGCTTAAAAGTAAGTATTTTCATACTCTAAAATGGTGGATATTTTGAAAGAAAGCTTAACTGAAGAGATACTGATGACTGGATTGTAATAAACATGAAACAGTTGATTTATACGTTCCCATTATAATTTTAAATCAGTATATAGTTGAACAACATGACTTCAAACTGTGTGATTCACTTATACTTCAGATTTTTTTTCAATAAGTATATTGGAAAATACTTCGGAGATTTGTGACAATTTGAAAAAAACGTGAGGTTGAACTGCATAGCTTGAAAATACTGAAAAAAAGAAGTATGTCATGAATGCGTAAAATATATGCAGAGACTAGTCTATTTACTACCATAAAATATACATAAATCTATTATAAAATTTAAAGACCACATGTGGTGCCATGTGCAGTTGAGAGAAATGTGAACAAATGTAAAGATGGAGTATTAAATCATAACTGCATAAAATTAACTGTAGTACATTCTCTACTACTGTAATTTCATAACCACCTCCTTTTGCTACTGCCCTGAGCTGCTTGTGAGTATCCCATAAAAACATATGACGCTAATCTCTGCATGAGCAGTTCGTCTCTCTAGTAAATGGTCTATCATAGTAAAAAATGATACCTCACGTTCTCATGTATTTTTCATGTTTAGTGCAATACCCATAAACCTTGAATAACATTACGGGACTTGTATGCAGTTCCACTAGTGGTGCTGGCGAATGGGCTCCCAAGAAAAAGAGAAAAGTCATGATATTATAAGAAAAAGTTGAATTGTTTGATAGGTACCATATATTGAGGTCTGAGGTCTCCAGCTGTGGTTGCCCACCATTTCAGATGATGTAAACTTACTGTATTGATAAATATAGTACAGTACTATA
>NW_016107928.1:457018-462070 GCF_001604975.1 Cebus imitator | reverse complement strand
GTGAGCCGAGATCGCGCCATTGCACTCCAACCTGGGTAATGAGCGAAATTGCGTCTCAAAAAAAAAAAAAGTTATTCATGGATTTTCGACTGCGTGAGAAAATTGTCGCCACTATCAAGGGTCAGCTGTAATTTAACTTCTGCCTTGTTTCCTGTATATGCTAGCATCTTAATTGCAAAATAACTCACAGCTTGCCTGAAACAGTTGTACTTTAGAAAAGTAGTGAGGTCTAGTGCCTTCTACTGGTGAAGGCTAAGTATAGCTTGTGTTGTACAGTTAGGTCTCTTGTCTCTGGTGAGTCAAGTATTTTAAGAGTGGAAAAACGAGGGTTATAGGTGTTAGTTAAACGTAGAAATTTGAAAGGAAGAAAAGTAATTCCCTTTGATTTTTGGTACATAAAACCGGAATAGGCCAAATTCACAAGTCAAGATACTTCACATGTATGAGCTTAAGGATAATCCATCAAATAATTTTCTAAGAAACTCAACTCACTTTGATGCCCAGTAAAGGAAATAATCTGGTAGGGGTTTGGAGTTGCTGTTGCTTGTTTATTGTCTCTATTGTCAGTCTGTAATGTTCCACAGAAGCAGAGGCATTTGAAGCACTGTGTACTTCCATATATTCTCCTATGATTAGAACAATATGTGGTACATTGTAGATGCTCAGTACACATTTTTTGAATGACTAAGCTTTGAATTTTTATTTAAACCGCTTTTTTTTCTTTTGGTTAAAAATAAAAACTTAGAGAAGAAAATCTTTTAAGTATCCTAGGATCATATATAGAATCAGAGGATTTCAGTGTGCTGTGTAAAAGGAGAACAATTCTGGAACATAGAGCAAATTTGAGCAGAGTTGGGATAATGACTGGGTAAGAAAGGACAATTCTTTGTCCTGAGAGGGATTTCTCTGGTATTAAGGCCCTCTGTGAAAGCTGCTGGAGAAGTTCAGTTCTGCAAAGTTTGAAGTAAATGGTTTGCTGTTTATGGAGTGCTAGATTATTTAATACAGTCCTACCTTTAGGTAAAGGTGATGCTTTCCCTTTATGAAAGATGTTAGGATGCTAAGTTTGAATATGAAAAAGTGCTGCGTGTCCTAGAGGCAATTAAATCACCATTTTGGTTGTATTTCTCGTTGCAGAAAATTCAGGATGCATTCTGTTCATATACTTTTGTTTTTAATGAAATAAAGCTTAAAAATGCGATGTGATAAATTTTTACATTGTGATTTGTTACATTTGAGCATTCTTATAGGAAGTGATGTTGCTGTGTCAAATATTGAATGATTTGAATAATTTTACTAAGCTGCTCAGTTGTGTATAGGATGTGCTTTGACTTGATAGAGCTTGTTCTAGCCCTGCTAGGTATGCCTACATCTCTGTGACACAGAGAACAGGCTCTTCTGGAGTTGTGAGACTGCCACTTGAAATCAAGTAAAGCTGTGTGATTCACAGCTGTTTCCACCACTTGAATAGGATTTATTTAAAAAAGTAGTGTTGTTATTCTTGGACAACTTAGTTTTATCTGTGATAAGTTTTTTCCCACTCAGACCTTTCCAAATTATATCTGAAAGTAATATTTTCAGATTCATTCCTCAAATATTTAGGAACTCTGCACAGTATATTATAGAAAGGAAAAAGACAATTTATGGTGTTTTTTTGGGAATTACTGTACTTGTGAGATTCCTTTTACTAAAGTAATTCTCATGGCTGTGTGTGTATGTGTGTGTGTGTGTGTGCGTGCGCACACGTGTGTGTGCAGTAGCATCTCAATTTTAAATACCTGGAAAAGAATGGGAGAAGTTGTTAATGTCTTTTAAGGTAGGCAGATTGTAAGTGGCAGAAATGGGAGTTTGAATGAGTTATGTTTGAATTCAGAAATTATTTTAATTCCTCCATGCCTATTTCTTGCTCTTTATCTTGCATCCTAATGTGCTGAGGTAAAGGGATCAAATTCTTATGTGGTAGTAGAGAGATACAGCAGAGTATGCTATGCTGAGACCTGACATACCTGCTCAGCAGTACTGGAAATGTAGAGAAACCAAGAGCTAGAAAGGTGAGACTATATAAGAGATAGGGGTAGCAAGCAGCTTGAGGCTTTGCTGATTGAGTGTCCTGTCATAAGCAGATGATGATTTAGTTCTGTGGTCTGAGAGAAAGGTGTTTTGTTTGAGAGAGGAATTTCACAGTGCCACTTTCCCTATTTATCTTATTTTGTTTAAAGGAATAGTCTCCTTAGTTATCCACGTAATACTTCTGCGTAGAATAATTTATACCGTGACTTTTGCCAAATATTTCTGATTTGTCTACAGATGGAGGGTTACTGAATTCATATAGATGGAATAATATTGTGCATAAAAATATGAGAGTATAATTTTGAGGTATTTTAGCTTAAAGGATCTCCAAATGCTAAAGAACTGCAAGGTAAGGGAACAGTGAGTGCTCTATATACAATTTTACTGTGGGAAAAAATACATAAAATTTACCATTTTAATTTTTTTCTTTTTTCTTTCTTTTTGAGATGGAGTCTCATCCTGTCGCCAGGCTGAAGGGCAGTGGCATGATCTCAGCTCACTGCAACCTCTGCCTCCCAGGTTCAAGTGATTCTCCCGCCACAGCTTTCTGAGTAGCTGGGATTACAGGCGCACACCACCACACCCAGCTAATTTTTGTATTTTTAGTAGAGACAGGGTTCACCATTTTGGTCAGGCTGGTCTCGAACTCCTGACCTCAGGTGATCCACCTGCCTCAGCCTCCCAAAGTGCTGGGATTACAGGTGTGAACCACTGTGCTTGGCCCATTTTAACCATTTTTAAGGGTGCAGTTCAGTACCTTCGCATTGTGGAATGCTTACCATCATCCATTTCCAAAACTTTTCCTCTTTCCAAACTGAAAGGCTGTACCCCTTAAGCAATAACTTCCCATCGCCCCAGCCCCTGGCAACCATCATTTTTCTTGTCTCTGCAAGTGTGTGACTAGTCCTGGTACCCATATAAGTGAAATTATGCAATATTGTTCTTTTGTGAATGACTTATTTCACTTAGCATGGTGTCCTCAAGGTTCATCCATGTTGTAGCACCTGTCAGAATTTCCTTTCTTTTTTAAAAATACTAAATAATCCACTGAATGTATGTACCACATTTTGTTTGTTCTTGATTTGCTTCCTGGAAAGACTTTTAAAAGAGATTCAATATTGGCTTAGTGGACAAGGTGATCTCCCTGGCACCCCGCTTGCCCCACACTTGGGAATATATAGTCGCTTATCCCGTCACTCTCAGGAGGAGATGCTGAGGAGTGGAGGTTGTGTTTGTTTTGGGGGAAAAAAAAGACTCCCAGGTGATGCTGATGAATCCATCTCCTCCTACCCTTTTGTGAATAATTGGATCTGTGTTAAAGATCCCCAAGATTTGCCTGAATTCTAGATATGTAGAGCCAACTCTCTAGTGGTTTTCACCTCAGTTTCAGTGTTCAAAAATGTACAAACTGCCACTCTACCCCTTCCCTTTGAAGAAAAGTGGACAGAAAACCTGGCGTCCAGGATTATATAAACCAAGGAAGCTCAGAGTTTCAAGAAGGTAGAGGTCAGCAGTGGTAGCCAACTGTGTGTAATGAGAAGAGGGCAAACATGATGAATATTGAGAAGCAATTATTTGATTTGTCAATTAGTAGAACATTGATCTGTGGACCTTCATCTCACATACTCAAAAGCTTTGTATGTAATTTTTAGGAGAATTAATCTTCAAGCCCATCCCTACACCTCAATTAAGACCTTCTGGCTTAAAGCAGGTTTAGTTTTAATAGCTTTGGATGGAGCCAGGTGATGAGAGAGAATGGACAAAGTGAAAGGTGAGATGGGTGGGGCATGGTGGCTCACGCCTGTAATCCCAGTACTTTGGGAGGCCAGGTGGGAAAATTGCTTGAGCCCAGGATCTGGTGACCAGCCTGGGTCTCAAAACAAAACCCCATAATTTACAACTTACCTACTGTCTCCATCACATTTATTTAAAAAGAAAGAATAAAAAGGGGAGATGGAGACAGTCTTTTGACTTGTGGGAAAAGGGAATGGCAGAAACTGGTGATTTTCAGTAGGGAAGATTCAAGCACAGGCTGGGAGAAGATTGATTGGGGATGATGATTGGAGGAGCTTCATTCCTTGGAGAAGGGTATGCAATGGGATCATGACCCCAGGCTGAGGGACAACAAGAAACTGGATCAGATTTGAAGTATACAAAAATAAAGTTGAATTGGTTAGCTGATATTTTGAGTGTCAAAAAATAATTTGTCAGTAGACCCAAAGTGGCTAACAAGGTTTTTAAAACTGTCTGCTTTATGTAATACTCTTTGTAATTTAGGGTGTATAAAATGGATAACAAAAGCCAAAGAGGGACTGCTTAAATCAGTCCTTTTGTTTTTTTAACCCCCCCACTTTATGTATTTAAAGAGGTTCTATGCCTTAGACGCACCAGTACTTGATATTATCAGTCTTAAAACTTTCTTTGTTTTGCTTTGCCAGTTTGATCAGTGGAACAAATCTTGGTTTTCTAGTTTGCATTTTCACAGTTACTAATGAGGTTGAGAGGCTGGCTAGTGTAGCACTTAGGAGCTGTGGACTCCCTTGGTTGGAATCCCATTTTGCCGCTTAGTACTTACTGATACAGGTAATTTACTTTTGCTCTCTGTGCCTCCCTTTCCTTATCGGTAGAGAGGGATGATAATAGTTCCTTCAGTGTACATTTGTAAGGATCACAGTGCTACGACAGTGCCTAACATGTGAAAAGCTCTATTTTAAAATTACGTCTTATTTCATGTATTTATTAGTCACTTCTTTTTCTGAGACGTCTTATCTTCATATCCTTTGCCTGTTTTTCTACTGAGGTGTCTTCATTTTGTAATCTGTTGGACATATATAGTTACAAATATTTTCTTCTACCCTGTTTGCCCTTTAATTTTTCAGAGAAAAATCTGATTTCTCCCTGAGACCTCTGAATTTTGCCTAGAGAAGGACATATCTTAAAAATAAGTTTTTGTGTGTGTTTTAGTCAAGTTTTTTTTTTTTT
>NW_016107928.1:448415-456453 GCF_001604975.1 Cebus imitator | reverse complement strand
TAACTTGGGGTAAGTCCCCGCTGTCTCTTATTTTTGACTCTGTAAAATGGAGATAATACTCAGTTTCTGTGCTGCAGAGACGGTATGAGAATGAAGTGTCAAAGCATTTGGAAACTTCCTGCAGTGGCTTGCTAACCTAAGTGTCTGGTGAAAAATACTTGGGTATTAATATTACAGAAACAAACCAGCCCCAGGTATGTTTTATATGCAATGGTGAAAATTTGCTCTTGAATGTCTTAAGCCAGGTTATGATTAGAAAACTTAGAAATGAAACTTTACAATGTTTGTGGGAAGTCTCTTTCAATCTCTGGGAGCCAGTGAGTTAGAACCAATCAGTTAAATTTATCTGGTGGCACGTTAGAGTCACTGGGGGAGATTTTTTTGCAAATTACTGATTCCTAGGCCTGACTCCCAGATATTGTAATTTATTCCATCTGGAGAGGAACCTGGGCATCAATGTTTTAAATAAAATTACTTCAGATGATTTTATTGTGTAGCTGAAGAGGGCTACTGATCTAATGAATATAGATTTGAGGATTTGGTAGCATTCTCTTACACTCCTTTGCTGGTCAGGTTGCAAAGAAGAGTTCCTGTTCTTAAACAGTTGTGGCCTTGTAGCCCTGTTATGGCTCTAGGAGTGGCTGGAGCCAAAACCTTGCCAAAGTAGAGAGCTGAGATCATCTGACAAATTCAGTTGTATTGGAGTACTATGTAGTTTGAACCCTCTTAAAGAAAATTTTGCCAAAGAGATTTTTGGGGTTTTCAGGGTTTTGTGTTGGTAGGTTTGGTTTCTTCTCTGTGGCTTGCAGATGGCCACCTTTCTGTTGCATCTTTACGTGGTCTTTACTCTGTATGCCTGCACCCCTGATGTTTCTGTCCAAAGTGTTAAAGTTTATGTTAAAAGCACTTGGAAGCTTGCTTAAAAAACCATTTGATAATGTCCTAGTATCAGTTATAAATGTTAGTTGTGCGGCCTTCCTTGAAATGTTATAAGGAATCATGTTATACTTTATCTTAGTCCACATGTTCTTGAAACAGGAGAGTTCCCTGAGCCCCTCACCATACATGTGACAGGGGTGTGGCTCATTTATCCCTCTTGTGGGAAGGGGAGCACACAGGTGAGCAGGTGCAGGAGCCAGGGTGAGTGCTTTTGGGCTCTGGCCCCACAGCAGTGTCTAGGGTGTTACAATGCTCTTTCAGCCCTGCCCAGCTTAAGTGTTAAACAGCTCAGAGAAGAGTCAGTGTGATAGCCTTTTTGGGTTCCCCCATGCAGGGCATCCCAAATTCTTGTCCCATGTCTGGGAACAATCACATCACAGGGACTTGAAGGATGGTTAATATGGGGATTTTATTGAGTGATGAAGGTGGCACTGAGTGGGACAGAGAGCTGGAGAGGGGATGGAGTGTGAAGATGATCTTCCCCTGGAGTTCAGCTATCCCATGGCTGATCTCCAGCTGATCTCCAACAGCCCCCAGTCTGAACTCCTCTCCACCTTTAGACACTTCCTCTCTTTTCTTCTTTGCTGCGATGCTCTGCCAATCTGCTGCTGTTGCAGCCTGGCGCATGGGGTTTATATGAGCACAAGATAGGGGTGTGTGGAAGGCCAAAAGGCAACACTTGGGCATGAAAACAGGAATGCCTGTTCTCATTTAGGGCTGCAGGTCCAAGCTTGAGGGTGGAGCCCTCGCCAGGGACCCCACCCTCATATTGCCTGCTCTTAATATTCTTACAGTATAATGAATGCATCAGCAAATTGAAGACAAGTAGTTTTTTGCCATTCCTTATTTAATCAAAATGACAGTTAAGTACTTGTCTTTAGAGTGACTTCCAGGAGAAAACTGTAATATTATATATTAAGGCTATATTTGTTTGTTTTCTTGGTATAATGGCCAGTGTACCATTATAAGTTTTAACTTTAATGTAGTGTTAATGAAACTTAAGCTTTTTACTTTCTCTTCTCATTTATATAGCCCCTTTTTCCTGATTAGATGCACTGGTGATGCTAAATTTAAACAGTTCCGTAATTTATGTTTTTTATATCTAAAACCAATTACTTTTTCCCCTTCTATTTGTAGGTTATGCAATGGTCTCTGCAAGATGGTTTATTCTTGAATTGGACCTTTTTAAGACTGACAAATGCTGGTACTTCATCTTCTATAAGTGGACTATAATTTCTTTTCTCAAGACAACTACATAAGCAGACAAAATTGCAAAGATCTGCCCTGTGTCGAGTATGACAGCCACGACTCGTGGCTCTCCGGTCGGAGGGAATGACAACCAGGGCCAGGCTCCTGATGGACAGTCTCAGCCCCCCCTCCAACAGAATCAGGTAGGATGTTGAAGATACTAGTTAAAGCTACAGTGGGACTGGGCTCAGTGGTTCACACCTGTAATCCCAGCACTTTGGGAGGTTGAGGCAGACGGATCACTTGAGGTCAGGAGTTTGAGACCAGCCTGGCCAACAGGGTGAAAACCCTGTCTCTACTAAAAATACATAAATTAGCTGGGTGTGGTGGTGTGCACCTGTAATCCCAGCTACTTGGGAGGCTGAGGCAAGAGAATCGCTTGAACCCGGTAGGCAGAGGTTGCAGAGTGAGCTGAGATGATGCCACTGCACTCCAGCCTGGGTGACAGAGCAAGACTCCGTCTCTTAAAAAAAAAAAAAAAAAAAAAAAAAACTACATTGGTAGGTCTACTGTTGAGGTACTAAATGATGGAACATGTTCTAAATAATTTGTGAAGCAACTATAAAACTGTTATTTTAGGCCAGGCGTAGTGGCTCATACCTGTAATCCCAGCACTTTGGGAGGCCAAGGTGGGCGGATCACAAGGTCAGGAGTTTGAGACCAGCCTGGCCAACATGGTGAAACCCCCTCTCTACTAAAAATCCAAAATTAGCTGTGCATGGTCGCCTGTCATCCCAGCTACTTGGGAGGCTGAAACAGGAGAATTGCTTGAGCCCGGAAGGTGGAGGTTGCAGTGAGCCGAGATCACACCACTGCACTCCAGCCTGGGCAATGGAGCAAGACTATGTCTGGGAAAAAAAAAAAAACAAAAAACCCAAAACTGTTATATTAAGTTTTGTTTAAGAAAAGCGAACATAAGTCTTGCATAGCAACAAGAAAGCTCAAGTGGTATAGATGGTAATCTTGAGTGTACCCCATCTTTTTCTGGTAGCTTATACTGTCATTAAAATTAACTATTTAAGCCATGTGTCAATTCTAAGGGAGAAAGCATTAAATCATTCAGTGTAGCCTATGATTACCATGGCTAATCATAAACCATGACCCATCATAAATCATGACAACAGTTTCTACCCCATAAATACATACAATTATAAATTGTCAATTTATGGATAAGATTATTAAAAGAGCATGGACCCAAGTCATGTTGCCTAGTGTTCAAATTTCAGCTTTGTACCATACTTGCATTATGACTGTAGGTAAATTATATAATCTCTAAGCCTTAGTTTGTTTATCTGTACAAGTAGGGTAATAATAGTATAACTACTTCATGGATTGTTAAGAGGATCAATTGAAGTAATGCTAAACATAGATTTTGGTATTAAGGTTTTTATGCTGGCCTCAGAACTCATAGGATATAATATTCCCTTTCTGTTCTCTGGATGAATTTATGCACAGTTTATTATTTCTTCAATTGGAAGATTTGCGTAAAAGTTATTGCAGATTCTTTTTTTTTTTTTGAGAAGAAGTCTCACTCTGTCACCCAGGCTAGAGTACAGTGGTGCCTTCTCACCTCACTGCAACCTCTGCCTCCCGGGTTCCAGTGATTCTCCTGCCTCAGCCTCCCAAGTACCTGGGTCTACACCTGGCTAATTTTGTGTTTTTAGTAGAGACGGGGTTTCACCATGTTGGTCAGGCTGGTCTTGAATTCCTGACCTCTTGATCCGCTCTCTTGGCCTCCCAAAGTGCTGGCATTATAGGCATGAGCCACCATGCCTGGCTGATTTAATTTTTTTTAAATGGAGGAATTTTTTAATTTTTGGTGTCTTTTGGTAAATTGTGTTTTTCAAGGAATTTGTCCATTTGGGTTTTTTTCTTTTTCTTTTTTTCCACCTAACCAGTGTGCTATGTCCATTTGATCTAGATCTTCAAATTTGTGGTGAAGTTGTTAATGATAATCCTTTTTATCTTTATTTTTTTGTCTTGGGGTCTATGGTAATGCTTCCTTATTTCTGATACCACTACCAATTTCATTAAGCTTTCTAAAAAAACCAACTCTCTTGGCTTTACTCCCTCCCTGAACCCCCTGCCCGCCAACACTCAAACTCACACATTCACTCTTTTACCGTCTCTTTGTTTCTCTTGGATTTGGTTTGCTGTTCTTCTCATTTTTTGAAATAGAAATTTAGACAATTTATTTCAGTTGTCTTTTCTAATATATAGTTTTATATTGGGAAGTATTAAACTGACAAAACATTAAAACTTGTGATGTGCAGCCCAAACAGTGCTTAGAGGTAAGTTAGTTGAGATGTGTGTAAATGATCACAAACATGCTGCTTCCAATTATTATATGTTTGTGTAGAGTCTGTCGGGTGAGTTTTTAGGCAAAATTGTTATTTTGAAGTATTTATGCTATTATTTGGGGATAAGTTCTTGTCCAGCTATTACAGATTAGATGCTGTATAGATTAGATGCTGTATACTACTTACTATCATAAGTAGTATAGAAAAGAGCTTCTGTCTGTCTCTCCTTTTTCCTCTTCCTCTGCCATTTTAGAGAGTGAACAAGTCGGGGGTTTTTTCTTCCCAAATAAATGTGTCAGCTTTATTCCTTTTCCTCTGTAGTTCCCATTTGCAAAACATAAAATATTAAAAGTGTATGGTCACAGGTCTTGGACAGAGTTAAGTCTTTCCTGTGTTGTAAATTTGTTTGCCACTATTCAGGTTTTTAAAAGTGTAGTCAAAGGTTTGTGTTAGTTGCCAAAAATTTCTGATTTTAAACCAGAAGCTAGTAGGTAGAGGTCCAGTATCTTTCTCTCTTTCTTTTTTATTTTATACCAGCATTGTCCATGAAATTCTAACCTCTTGCAATGTTTCTAACTTGCATGGCTTTAGACAAAATCAAACCTTTTCTTTAGCCCTACTCTTATTTTAAGGTGTACTTGATGATTTTTAGAGCTTTTGGATTTGTGATATTCAACCTAATATACTGTGTCTACATTGTGTTCCTTTTCTTCTAAAAACTTGACATTTTTGAAGATGACTATTACATTATCCTTCACTCTTAAATTTTGTTATTCTCTACTTTTTAATGTTAGGATTTTATTTTATAAGATCTGACATGGTTGTACCAAGAAGCAGCAACCAAAGTGTTAATCCCTATTCAATTTAGGGCTCACTGTTTGGATATGCTTTTTATGTGTTGGCATAAAGGGAATTTCTAAAATCAGATTTTTCACTTAATTTTTTTAAGCATATCTTTAAAAAAAATTCTCTTAGAGAATTTTAGGCTTTAGTATATTGTAAAACTCAATAAATGAAACAGCCTTGGCAGAGGCACCGTAAGATGAACACTCTTGGATGTGGTTGCTGGGAGGGTGCAAATTTTCTGGAATGAAATTTGGCAGCAGTATATGTCAGTGGCCTTCAAAGAAATTGTTTATACTGTTCTAGTAATTATATATCCAGAATACTATCCTAAGGAAAAGTTAAACACAAGGTTTATATGTAAGAACATTCATTCCAGCTATGTTTATGTTTGTTAGCAGTAACAATTACCAAATACTAAAGGTCCTCTTAATTTTGTTTAATTCATGCAATATTATCTGGGCATTAATTTTTTTAAAGATTTTTAATGATTAAAAAAATTGAATACCTAGATTTATTGAATGGAAAAGGACACAGACTTAAGTATAATTCCAATTTTATTGAACATATATGGACAGTTTTTATTTACTCATAAAGATTACAAGGAAATAATTAAATGTCATTAGTGTTTATAGGTGTGGAATTACAGGTGTTTTAAATTTTATTTTTGTCTTTATATTTTCTATGACCATGTATAAACTACACTGGGGGAAGGGAGTGAAAAAAAATAATAAAGCAGGCTTTCAAAGTTACATACTTCACATCAGGCATTTTTGTTGGAATTGTATCACTTGACTTCTGTGCTGTAGTTTCCTTTGCCTTGAGACCAGATCTGTGGGCACCTGCACAGTGTTACTTTAAGTAGAGGTTCACCATTTAGTTACTAATTGACCGTATGAGTTCATATATAAACTTTGTAAGTGAAACATATTTAATGCTGGTAAACTCATGTGTCTTCATGCAAGTGCTTACTTATGCAACTCTTTATTTTACAACTGTTTAATAGGTGCTTGAATGATAGGGCGAGGGGCCCTTTTCTCTTAAAGGGCCACCAACCTACAGTGAATAGAAAATTCAAGAATACATGAGAAAATACCACCTGCTTTGTAAATTAAGAGTGAAGGTCATAAAAGTTCATTCACTTAGTTGTGAAAATATTATGTACTGCTAAAGTCGGGGCAGGAGGGGGGTGCGGGGAGGGAGAGAAAGACATGCCAAAAACGAGGAATGAAAGAAGTGAAAAATAGCCACGTTAGTTGAAAGTGTTTTACTTATTTAAGAACCATAATCATGGACTTCTAAATAATTGTTGTTTGGATAATAGGTTTGGGTGTAGGGAAATTGTGGAATAATTACATTTTCCCCCTTCAAATAAAAGTAGAAGTTACAAATCACTTTATAATGTATTAAATGTGATGTATCATATTTGTAGAATGATTTCTGTCATGGCTCATATAATGGGAAATGTAAGCAGAGATGCAGTACACATTATGATTATGAACACAAACTATTTAGACTTTGATTCAAATCCTGAGTATAGAGTTTGAGCTTGTGCGATCTTGGGCTACATATTGTCTGAGTTTTTTTTAATCTATTAAATGGCAGTAGCATACTTCATTAGGATGTTGAGGATTAAATGAAATTATTTTAAAGCACAGTAGCACAGAGATGGCCTGAAACATTGTAAACGTTCAATATAGCTGTTCCTTAGTATTCATGGAGGATTGGTTCCAGGACCTCTTAACACTTGGATAGCAGAATTCGTGTATGCTCAAGTCCCTGATATAAAATGGTTTAGTATTTGAATATAACTCATGTACATCCTTCTGTATATACATGAAATGATTTCTAGATTACTTATGCCTAATACAGTGTAGATGCTGTATAAATTGTTACTATGATGTATTTTTGGGGAATAATGACAAGCAAAAAAGTCTGTACATATTCAGCATAGATGCAATCTTTTCAAATATTTTCAATCAAAGGTTGTTGGTTAAATTTACAGATGGAGAATCAATGGATATGTAAGAGTAGTTAAAAAATTTTTAAATCTGCAGTGCTCATCTGTGTTGGTGTTTGGATTACTAGTTTTCATATGTTATAGAAACTTAAATGTGGAATATTTAATTTTTAATTAAGACTTCATCGCCTGATTCTTCCAATGAAAATTCCCCGGCAACTCCCCCAGATGAGCAAGGTCAAGGTGATGCCCCACCACAGCTTGAAGATGAGGAACCTGCATTTCCACATACTGACTTGGCCAAGTTGGATGATATGATCAACAGGTGAGTTGGTTTTGCTTTGTTTTTTTAATGTGTGTAACACACAAGAAAGAGCAAACAGGAAAGTAACCCCACTGCCTCCTTAGTAGTCTTTACAGCTTCGTCACTGCCAAGTGCTTTATAAGTCATGATTCTTAATGGATTTAATAAATGAAAGGGAGTGAGAGTGTTAGTAAAATTTTCACATTAATGGTGATGACCCTAGTTGGTTTGTTTCTGAAGTAAAATTGTATGTGCAGTTTCCCTCTTTGAAAGTTTATGAAGTTTTTTTGTTATTGGTCTCTTGGTTGCTGTATGACTTTCATAATTTTGGATGCCCTGAGGTAAATAAGGTCATGAGGACATTGAGTTCCTCAGAGCCTGACCCTAGTGAACTCTTGACTAGTTTGAGCCATTTAACCATCCTAGATTTTTTTTTTTTTTTTT
>NW_016107928.1:436858-447442 GCF_001604975.1 Cebus imitator | reverse complement strand
GGAGTGCAGTGTATGATTTTAGCTCACTGCAACTTCTACCTATGTGATGGAAGTGATTCTTGTGCCTCAGCCTCCGAAGTAGCTGGAATTACAGATGTGCACCATAACACCTGGCTGGGTTTTGTATTTTTAGTAGAGATAGGGTTATGCCATGTTGGCCAGGCTGGTTTCGAACTGCTGGACTCAAGCGATCCACCCGCCTTGGCCTCCTGAAATGCTGGTATTACAGGTGTAAGCCACCACACCTAGCCACAAATGATGTTTTTTAATGTAAATATGAACAGTGACAAAAGGTATAGTATACATTTGTTTCTACTAGATTATCTGGGCTGGGTGCCGTGGCCCACACCTGTAATCCTAGCACTTTGGGAGGCCGAGGCGGGTGGATCACAAGGTCAGGAGTTTGTTACCAGCCTGGCCAATATGGTGAAACCCCATTTCTACTAAAAATACAAAAATTAGCTGGGCGTGGTGGTGCACGCCTATATTCCTAGCTGCTTGGGAGGCTGAGGCAGGAGAATTGCTTGAATCCGGGAGGCGGAGGTAGCAGTGAGCTGAGATCATGCCACTGCACTCCATCCTGGGTGACAGAGTGAGACTCTGCCTCAAAAAAAAAAAAAAATTATCTGGTAATGGAGTATTTTTAATCAAAATGCCCTGTGGGTATTTAGTGACTTTGCCTACTCTTAGTACACAGATAAAGGGATGGATGGAAGAAGGGTCACTCTTCTGGGGAACAGTGAGTGTGTATTGGGTGGTGATGAGGGCAAAGGGTTAGGAAAAGGATGGATTCATAGGTAGGTTGAGCTGCCACCGAGACTGGAGAAAGCACCACCTGGTTGTATCCTGCATCCTTGTTTGAGGGTGGAGGATGTCTGTGAGGCATGGAAACTTGGAGACCCACTGTTTACTTACCCTTCAGAAAAACTTCATGCATTATAATGAACAGAGGCAGAAATCAGCCCATTGCCTCCTATTTATTTTCTTCTTTGTGAGGAAGTTCAAGACAACTGCTGGCCTCACACTTGTAATTTCAGCACTTTGGGAGACTGAGGCTGGAGGATCACTTGAGGCCAGGAGTTTGAGACCAGATTGAGCAACATGAGAAGACCCTGTCTCTCCTCTCTTTTCTTTTCTTTTTCTTTTCTTCTTTCTTTTTTTTTTGTTGAGACAGAGTCTTCTTGCTCTGTCACCCAGGCTGAAGTGCAGTGGTACAATCTTGACTCATTGCAACTTCCGCCTCCCAGGTTCAAGCAATTCTCCTGCCACAGCCTCCTGAGTAGCTGAGACTACAGGCATACACCACTACACCCATCTAATTTTTTGTATTTTAGTAGAGACGGGATTTACTGTGTTGCCCAGACTGGTCTCAAACTCCTGAGCTCAGGCAGTCTGCCCGCGTTGGCTTCCTAAAGTGCTGGGATTATAGGCGCAGGCCACTGTGCCCAGCCAACCCTGTCTCTTAAAACAAAAAAACAAAAGTGGGGATGAGGGGCAAAGAAGAGGTTTATCATAGTGTCTCCTTTGATCTGAATCCTAAAGAGCACTTCCCTGTCAGTTTTAACAAAAATATCCTTCTTAGTTAATATTTGATTGTTGTTATAGTTTTATACCCTAAGTTATCACGATAATTTAGTTTTCTTATCTCTTTTATTGCTTTATCTTTTGACATATCTTTAAAAATTTGTAGAGACAGCAGATGGTGCTTCGTCCCACGAAGCAGATATTCTGCCAACCTTGTCTTAATATTTTAATGTTATTTTACTATTAAAGATTTTTATAGCAAGATAATTAGTAGCTCACTTATAGTGCCTCTCTTAGTGTACAACTATTAAGCATCTTTTTATATTATAAAACTTTTAGGCCTCGATGGGTAGTTCCAGTTTTGCCGAAAGGGGAATTAGAAGTACTTTTAGAAGCTGCTATTGATCTTAGTAAAAAAGGTAAGTTATATGTTTTTATGCTTTCTATAATGTATGCTACTATATGTACTTTTACTTCATCCTCAAAATGTATGAAGTGGATTTGTTTTCCTCCATTATAAACACATACTTACAGCTTGCAAGCAGGAGCTCATATCCTTTGGACATTCTTAAAGAGTGTGAACTCTCTGAAGTTACATAAAATTTATGTATGTTTGTATTTCTAAGGAGTGGATTCATTGTTTAGTCAGATTTACAAAGAGGTTGCCACTCAAAGGTTAAACTTTTCTTTGAGATGAAGTCTCACTCTGTTCAGGCTGGAGTACAGTGGTGTGGTTTCTGCTCACTGCAACCTCTGCCTCCCAGGTTCAAGCAATTCTCCTGCCTTAGCCTTCCGAGTAGCTCGGACTACAGTCACGTGCCAGCATGCCTGGCTAATTTTTTGTATTTTTAGTAGAGATGGGGTTTCACCATGTTAGCCAGGATGGCCTTAATCTCTTGATCTTGTGATCCACCCACTTCAGCCTCCCAAAGTACTGGGATTACAGGCATGAGCCGCCACACCCGGCCAGGTTAAACATTTTTAACAGAGGGTCTTATCTGTTATGAGAAATAATATATAAAAGAACATTTTACAATTAACTATTCTATAAATGATGCATGGTATGATGGACTCCAGACATATCTGCCCCCTACCCCCCTTGTAATTATCTTGAGTCATTTCTGTCCTCAAAATATGTACTATATAAATCTACAGATTATTTACACTTGCCTGAAATGACAGTGAGTTAGGGTGTGTGGCTCTTTGTACCTAGTAAAATCTTCATTCATAATCCTTTAGTTAAAAATCACCATTTTATTAATATTGTACTTATAAAATAAACTGTCTACCTTACATGTTTGTAAGATAGTCTTGCTTTGTCACCCAGGCTGGAGTGTGGTGGTGTGATCACGGCTCAATGCAGTGTCTACCTCCTGGGCTCAAGTGATCCTCCCACCTCAGCCTCCTGAGTGGGATACAGACACACATCATCATGCCCTGCTGACTTATTTTTTTTGAGATGGCGTTTTGCTCTTGTTGCCCAGGCTGGAGTGCAGTGGCGTGATCTCGGCTCACTGCAACCTCCGCCTCCCGGGTTCAAGCGATTCTCCTGCCTCAGCCTCCTGAGTAGATGGGATTATAGGTACCTACCATCACACCTGGCTAATTTTTGTACTTTTAGTAGAAACAGGGTTTTTCACCATGTTGGGCAGGCTGGTCTTGAACTACTGACCTCAGGTGATCCACCTGCCTCCCAAGGTGCTGGGATTACAGGCATGAGCCACCACCCCTGGCTAATTTTTTTTTATTTTTTTATTTTGAGACAATCTGGTTGCCCATGCTGGTCTCAAACTCTTGGGCTCAAGCAATCCTCCCACCTTGGCCTTCCAAAGTGTTGGGATTAAAGGTGTAGGCTACTGTACCCAGCCTATTTTTTTTTTTTTTAATTAATACACAGGAAAGATGTCATTTTTCTCTTAAAGAACTGAAAGATGAACTTTCAGCTTTTGTTAAACCAACAAAAGGATATCTGGTGTTTTTAGTCAGGTGTCCAGAAGAAAAAGCTTAATGCAGGAATTAATCTTTCCCCCATCCCCCATGATGTTGGTCTATTTAAGGTGCATTTGATCTAACAGAGTACTACTATTGTAGTAACTCTCAATTCATTTTTTAAGGCATTGCAGATTAAAAAGTAGTAACATTTCATTTTCTTAAATAGGATAGCTATGGATGTGTTATAACTAACAATAGACAGTATCACAATCGAAATTGATTATTGTCAAAATTAACATGTTTAGTACCTTGCTTTTAAGTTCAACTCCATGTCAAGGGAAAATTTGATTTATCTTACAATAATTTTCCTCTTTTGTTTGGAGAAAATATCCTTATGCCTCATTAATCTTGTAGAAGTAGTCTGACAAACTGAAAATGTAATACATGGACAGGTTACAGTTGTTTTCACCACTCAAATTTTTTTGTTCTTTTACACATTTGTTCACTAATTTGTCAAAAAATTTTTAAAGAAAATTTCTTAAAAAATGTTTAATTTTTGTGGGCATATAGTAGGTGTATATATTTTTGGGTAATGAGATTTTGATACAGGCATAAAATGCATAATCACATCAGAGTAGATACAGTATTCATTACCTCAAGCATTTATTTTTTGTGTTTCAAACAATCCAGTTATACTCCTTTATTGCTTTAAAAGGTACAATTAAATTATTTTTTACTGTAGTCACCCTTTTGTAGGTCATATTCTATTTTTTGTACCCATTAACCACCCTTCTATTCTCTTTGTCCATGAGTTCAGTTGTTTGATTTTTAGATCCTGCAAATGAGTGAGAACATGTGATGTGTGCCTTTCTGTGCTTGGCTTATTTCACTTAACATGGTGACCTTTTGTTCCATCCATGGTGTTGCAAATGACAGGATCTCATTTTTTTTAATGGCTAAATAATACTCCATTGTGTGTATGTACCACATTTCCTTTATCCATTTGTCCTTTGACACTTAGGTTGGTTCAAAATCTTGGCTATTGTGGATAGTGCTGCATCAAACATAGTAATGAAGATACTGCTTCAATATACTGATTTCCTTTATTTTGGGCATATGAGCAAATTTTTGATGACTTCCATGCTAAGCATGTTCTAAGTCCTGACTAAAATGATGGGTAAACACTGATTAATGGTATTTCATTTAATAGCATTGACATTCAGTAGATGTGTATTCCTCCCTCCACCATATTTTCTTTCTGAGATCACAATGTTGACAAGTTCCAAATTTTTAAAAGTGTAAATTACTATCTCTTTTGTACTATCAAAGTCAAATAATACTTTCTATACAAATTGAATGTTTTTCATTTTGTCATTAAGAGTTAGATTTTCTTTGTTTGTAAGCACGTGGCTCTGTTGCCTTTCTAAAATTAGGTGAAATTAAGTAAAGCAATGACACTGAGACAATGAAAGAAACTAATAAAGAAGACGACGTAATTCATTTTATTTCATCAAACACTTAGAGTATAAGGATATTGATGCTAAATGAATGATTTATAAACAAAATGAGATTTTGGAAAATTAGTTGTGAAATGTTTTTAAGTTCAAAGGCTTATTTTCAGGGAGCAAAATGTTACTTAAATTTCCCTCTAATGTGGTGCTGCTGATCACCATTTTGTGTTTAAGACAAGTGCCATAATTGGTAACATTTTCAATTAGTGTTAATATTACTTGGTTAATCAACTTTTATACAATTAAATATTTATTAGCTGTCATTGAAATTTCCAGTTATTTATTACCTTTTATTGTATATTGGACATTGTAAAAATCAGAGAAATACTTTGTTTGCATTAATTTTTCTCCATTTTTCTTAGGGCTTGATGTTAAAAGTGAAGCATGTCAGCGATTTTTCCGAGATGGGCTAACAATATCATTCACTAAAATCCTTACAGATGAAGCAGTGAGTGGCTGGAAGTTTGAAATTCATGTGAGTCTTGCATTTGACTTTAAAGAATCAGATTTACATAGTGTTGCCTGTGAGTGGGGAGGGGTGTATGTGTGTATGGCTGTGTTATATTTGGTCTGTTATAATTGAATTAAAAGGTCTTAAAACTGGGCCAGGGGCGGTGGCTCACGCCTGTAATCCTAGCCCTTTGGGAGGCTGAGGTGAGTGGATCACCTGAGGTCAGGAGTCCCAGACCAGCCTGATCAACATGGTGAAACCCCGTCTCTACTAAAAATACAAAAAAAGCCAGGCGTGCTGGCACACACCTGTAATCCCAGCTACTTGGGAGGCTGAGGAAGGAGAATCACTTGAACCCGGTAAGTGGAGGTTGCAGTGAGCTGAGACCGCACCACTGCACTCTAGCCTGCGTGATGGGAGCGAGACTTCTTCTCCAAAAAAAAGAAAAAAAAAAGGTCTAAAAGTGAAAAACTTAAAAATGTTCATAAATTCTCCTGAAGGCAATGTGGTCATTTAGAATAAGCATGAGATTTAGAGTTAAACTTGGGTTTAATCTATCTATCCCCTGGGATCTCAAGTGTCTGTGACCTTAGGCAAGTCATCACATTTCATTAAAAATATAATGCTGTCAGTTGTAAGATAACGTCACTGTTTTATGGACTATTAAGAAAAACACCCAAGATGGGACATTTTACACATATCTGGGACACCAAAAGGTCAGTGTAGAGGTAAATGAGAAATGAACTTACCATGCAGAAAGGGACAGCAAAAACCCCTGCATATCTTAACCTTGGCACTTGGTGGAGGGAGGGATAAAAATTAAAAAGTGAAAATCTAAACCACAAGCAGTATTTAAACAGTTTTGCAGTCTGAATTCAAATTACAGTTGTGATACAGAAAATCCTTAAGGGGAAAATGTAAACTGGTCTCAGGTGGGTAGTGCCCCCAAGTGACTAGCAGAAGCAAACATAAATCCTCTCTGCAAATAACTTCCATTTAAGAAAACAGTAATGTATGATTCATTATACATCATATTAATATTGATAGAGTCAGATTCCAGAGATCTTAAACAGTGAAAAAAGTGTATGTCTCAGACTGATAAAATGCCATAATTACTCTAAGTCTCTGTTGCTGTTTTGTTTTGTTTTGTTTTCCCCAAGACAGAGTCTTGCTCTGTCTCCCACGCTGGAGTGAAGTGGTGCGATCTCAGCTCACTGCAACCTCCGCCTCCCAGGTTGAAGCGGTTCTCCTGCCGCAGCCTCCTGAGTAGCTGGGACTACAGGTGTGCACCACCATGCCTGGCTAATTTTTATATTCTTAGGAGAGATGGGGTTTCACCATGTTGGCCAGGTTGGTCTCAAACTCCTGTTCTCAAGTGATCCGCCTGCCTCAGCCTCCCAAGGTGCTGGGATTACAGGTGTGAGCCAGTATGCCTGGCCTCTATTCTTTTGTATACTATGGAAATGGTCATAAGTTGTCAAGCAGATAATATTTTCATGGTCTATAATCTATTTCCCAAATATACCATAGCATAAACAGTCCACATCTTCTGATTTAACATGTAATTTTATAGGTGTAGAAATGGAAACTTTGGAATTGGGGCCAGACTTTTGCATTTGACATTTAGCTAGCAAATTTATCTTGGATGATTGACATATTGTTTGTTTATTTTTATTTTTTGAGACAGAGTTTTGCTCTGTTGCCCAGGCTGGAGTGCAGTGGTGCCACCTTGGCTTTCTTGGAACCTCTGCCTCTTGAATTCAAGCTGTTATCCTGCCTCATCCTCCCGAGTAGCTGGGACCACAGGCGTGTGCCAGCATGCATGGCTAATGTTTGTATTTTTAGTAGAGACGGGATTTCACCCTGTTGGCCAGGCTGATCTCAACTCCTGGCATCAAGTGATCCACTCACCTTAGCCTCCCAAAGTGTTGGGATTAACAGGCGTGAGCCACTGGGTCCGGCCTGACATATTGTTTAGATTTTAGAATTGCTGCTTCTCGTGTACAAATTCCAGAGAGAAAAAAATAATTTGCATCTTATCTGTGGACGGAGAGTGGGAATAGATAACATATGGTGCCTCCTGTATTTTTTAAGCCATAGCAAATGGCTTTTGAAAGTACCATATAAATTATGAAACAAACAAATTCTAATTTTTTGATAATCAGTTTAATCACAATATTAATGAAATGATTCGTATAGAAAGTGAAGAGATAATTTTATTAGTTACGATACGATTAATATTGGAAGATATTTCTGTTTGAAATTGCAGTGCTTTGATCTTGTAAATCACCTTTCCCCCTTATATAACAGAGGTGTATTATTAATAATACTCATCGTCTGGTGGAGCTATGTGTGGCCAAGTTGTCCCAGGACTGGTTTCCACTTTTAGAACTTCTTGCCATGGCCTTAAATCCTCATTGCAAATTCCATATCTACAATGGTACACGTCCATGTGAATCAGTTTCCTCAAGTGTTCAGTTGCCTGAAGATGAACTCTTTGCTCGTTCTCCAGACCCTCGATCACCAAAGGTGTGTTGATTTGTTATTTTCAAAATTAAATAATATGATTGTTCTGCTCTGACACAGAATCTTCAGTGATCTGTATTTAAAGTGTCACAGTGAAGTAGGTTTTAACACTTTTAAGTGAAAATATGCACAACCAGGAGCATTTTTCATAGCTTTGTCATTTTAGTTCTATATTTGTTTGTTTTTTTCTGCATGTATAATTATCCCCATTGTCTTCTGTCCAGCCTCTTTAGGAGTAGTCATAATTTGGGTTAGTGGAAAGTAGACTGTACTTTTTTTGAAATAGAGTAGGAGATTGCTTCTTTGGCCAAGGACAAGTGTTGATCTGTAGGGCCGTGATCGTTCTAAGCATTCTAAAATTTTGACTCCAAAATCGAGTATAGCCTCTAAATACCTAATGATATATCATAAAATTACAGAAAATTGTTAATGAAATCAATATAGTAAGTCTTCCAAATCTCTCTTAAATATATTCTGTACATAAATGTAAGTTTTCTATATTGGTGTAAACAAACTGTACATTTTTAAAAATGTATCCCTAAATGCTGCTTGTTTTATTAAATATATAATTTAAAATTTTTAGATTTTAGAGAGACAGTTTTAATATTATAGGTCTTGTACAAATTTCCCTTTTTCTATCCAGCCAGAAAAATTTTAAGTCATATTATTCAGAACTTGGTTTATTCTACTAATAACCTGAAGTTATCAAAAATTTGTCAAACTTAATAGTTGAGATTTTCTGATATTTTCCAGTTCATATTGTTGCCACTAGATGGCTTAGTTTTACTTGAGTAGATCAGGTTAATATCTAAATCATGGCAATCTTCAAAATAAAAATTTTCATCTATATCTGTATTTCTTTTTAAATTTTACCTTTTTTCCCCCCTCTATATGCCAGTAATCCACAACTTAAGAGATTCACAGGGAACAAAACTTGATTTAACATGGCTAAATATTAAATTTTTAGATGACTTCTGGTTGAAGATAATTTTGTATCTTTGAAGTAAAGTTCTTGCTATTAAACTAATAAAAGATAGCGACTGTGAGAGTAGACTTTCAAAACCTTCAAGAGTAGAGTTTTTAAAAATATAACCCAAAATATAGTTGTGAATCAAGGAGAAGCATATTCTGTGGAGTTACTTAAACATTTACTTGCTACTGAAGTAAGAGAAATTTTATCATACAGTTAAACTGGTCTTTTATAAGCTTTTAAAAATCTGATTAAAAGGTGACATATTTGGCAGAATCTTCAACCATGTCCCTAGTTGGATGTAGATGTCATGATTAATGAAAAATCTAAGGGATATATAAGATCCCCCATATGTTTTTTTCTCCTGTTCTACAAAGGTGGTGGTGGCAAAATTCAGATCATCAAACTTAGTTGATGGAGATAAATTTTGTATGCTGTAGATTCACTTTCAAATACTGTTTGTAATGAGTTGCATTTACCTTTGAGAAATTTGAGTTACAGAGCTTAAAATTCTGATTTATTAGGAATATTTTTGAGCCTTAATACTCAATTGTCCTCTGGAATTTTTGGTAGGTCTTCTGTTCTACTTCAGATTCTTTCTACACCCCCTACCCTCCTACCCTCCTGGGACATTGAACCTCTGTGGCCTCAACTTTTGACCTATGACAAAGCTAAAGCGGTCAGGACAATCTCTGAGAGTGTTACCTGTTCCCCATCTTTCCCCAAGATGTTTGCAGATGTTTAAATGAGGTTATCCAAACATTGAAAATATAATAAAAACTTCATTGGTTGCGACAGAAGGTCTCAGGTGAAATTCACCATGCTATGTTTGAGAAAAGGAACTTGTAGGAATAGAAAACTATGTGGAAAGCATATGGTAAATTGTAGGCTGTGTGGTCATTTTGAATTTCTCTGTTTAGGGCAACTGATCTTTCTCTGCCAGTCTTGACAACTTACAGCCAGAGAAGGAAAGCTATTGTTTGGCAGCTGCTGAAGCTAGTCTATTAGCCTCAATTTGAAGCACTCAATATTCCCAGTTGGTTAAGCGTACATTGCAGCTGAAGAAATACGGAAAGATTAGCTTTAGATAATTCTTTACTGTGTCCACACCTGCTATTATAAGTATTATGTTATTGTCAAGTATTTCATTCTAATCTCATTACAGTTACTGAAAAAATATATTATGTAATGAGCATATACTTTCTTACAATTGCTGAATGACAAAAGGGATCTCTGGTGAATTAAGTACTCAGAGTTTTAATGGTTTTGAATTAGCGTTTTATGACTAAAAAGGTAGGAAAACACTATAATCTTATATGGAAATATGATAGTGGATTTATTAGATAATTTAGTTCATTTATATTCTTATAAAACCATAACAAAACTAGCATTAGGCCAGGCAAGGTGGCTCATGCCTGTAATCCCAGCACTTTGGGAGGCCGAGATGGGCAGATCACCTGAAGTCAGGAGTTCGAGAGCAGCCTGGCCAACATGGTGAAACCCAGTCTCTACTATAAAAATACAAAAATTAGCCGGGCGTGCTGGTGGTGCATGCCTATAATCACAGCTACTCGAGAGTCTGAGGCAGGAGCATTGCTTGAACCCAGGAGGTGGAGGTTGCAGTGAGCCGATACCACACCATTGCATTCCAGCCTGGGCGACAAGAGTGA
>NW_016107928.1:426277-436799 GCF_001604975.1 Cebus imitator | reverse complement strand
AAAAAAAAAAAAACAAAAAACAAAACAAAACAAAAAAAACAAAAAACAAAACTAGCATTAGTTATCATATTTTCTCTTTAACATTGGACATACAACCATTTATTTGGCATCTTTCATTTTTCCTGTACATTAAAAAAAAAATAGCTGTAGAAAATATTTTTGTGTAAGCTGTAGAAGAGAAAATTGCCTTTTCTGTCCATTGTTTTCCCTTCAGCAGCTTCTAAAACATGGCCTAAATTTTAGAAGGTGGCAAAGTGTGAAAGGTTTTCTTAGGTATGTTAATTTCTACATATATTTGATTCTTAAATCTATATAGCCTTTTAATTCATTTTAAGTTTTTGCATACAGACATGCTTTTAGCGTCACAACTGTTTGCTGTCCCAGCTGTATGGTACTTTGAGCTACAGCTCTTTCTTAGACAGTTCATCCTGTTGCATGGTGTTACTTCTAAGATACGGAGAACTGGGTGCAATTTGTATAAGCAAAAGTATCAACCAGCATATTCTACTTAGGAACAATGGATACTAATACCAGGGCTTAGTTTTTAATTGACAGTTCACTCTCTGGCTGTTATTATGTTTATAGGGAAATTTTAATGTTTTACAACTAAACAAGAAGTAGATTCAAAATTCATTAATATTAGATTACTAAGTAGCTTCTTAACTCTCTTGAAGTCTTTCTGCCTCCTGAAAATTAACTTAAAAGACTTTCCAATAATTAGAAGGTATTCATTCTTCTATGGTGGGATATTTGAAATAGGAGCATGTCTTCTAATTCTTGTTCACCACTTAATATTGGAACAAACAGACAGAACTGTGCCCCAGTGATTTAATCCGTGCTTGCTCCATATACTGCTTCTGTCTCACAGATGGAATTACTATGTACAAAATGCAATGTTTTGTGGTCCTTTGAAAGATGATTTGTTTTATTGAATTTACTATTTCTAGTATATTTCAATAAAGGTTTAGTGCTTGTTACCCCTTAAAGTAGGAAGTTAACTTTTTGCATTAATTGTGTTACAGGGTTGGCTAGTGGATCTTCTCAACAAATTTGGCACTCTAAATGGGTTCCAGATTTTACATGATCGTTTTATTAATGGATCAGCATTAAACGTTCAAATAATTGCAGCTCTTATTAAGTAAGTTACATTTAAGATTCAATGTTTAGTGCACTGTAGAATTGCTGGGTTTTGCTTCATAAAAATTGAGGTTTTCAACTGTGGTTTCTTCAACTAATTACTTGAATTTTTAAAAAGTAATATAGAGTTCAAAAAGTAATATAGAGTTTAGTCTAAATTGATTTTAAGAATTTGCATATTTACAGGAGTTTTGTATCTTTCTTATTTCAGACCATTTGGGCAATGCTATGAGTTTCTCACTCTTCATACAGTGAAAAAATACTTTCTTCCAATAATAGAAATGGTTCCACAGTTTTTAGAAAACTTAACTGATGAAGAACTGAAAAAAGAAGCAAAGAATGAAGCCAAAAATGATGCTCTTTCAATGATTATTAAATCTTTGAAGAATTTAGCTTCAAGGGTTCCAGGACAAGAAGAAACTGTTAAAAACTTAGAAATATTTAGGTTAAAAATGATACTTAGGTAAGATACTTAAGTCTTGAAGTAATTATGTGTGCCAATTTTAGAATCATACTTATCACTGAATTTTTCTTACAGATTATTGCAAATTTCTTCTTTCAATGGAAAGATGAATGCACTGAATGAAGTTAATAAGGTGATATCTAGTGTATCATACTATACCCATCGGCATGGTAATCCTGAGGAGGAAGAGTGGCTCACAGCTGAACGAATGGCAGTGAGTCTTTCGATTCTTCTTTATGTGAATAAGAATCTACTTAGGACAAAAAATTAGAATAGCTCTAGCTAAAAAAATTAGTAACATTTTAAAATAAACTCTCAAATTGGAGATGTTCTGATTGATTTGTAACTCTGTTAATCCTGAGAACTTTTTGAAATAACATAGTTTATTATTTGGTATTGCGATGTGTAGCTTTAAAACATCTTTGATAAACTTAGTGATGAATGTGGCGTTCCAAAGTAATTATTAGTTTGTTGGGGAGTGGGAAATTGATTGAAATGGAGTAGGTAGATACTACCCAATCTAGAAAGTGGATTGGGTAGTATCTGGTACCTTATAAAGTGGCCCTATTGTTTATTTGACCATTTAGGTTTAAATGTTTTAAAACAGGAAATGAAATTACTAGAATAAGAGCTACACAAATCGTTTTATCATGACTTTGAGAATTTTATTTTGAAAGCACTTATTGACATTGAAATTTTAGGAAACTTTATGTACCATAGATATTTTGTATACATTGTTTTGAAATGAGTAAGTATGCCATTTAAGCATAGAGCCAATATTTTTTGAATGTAGATTGTGTAACAGTCCTGGGGGGAACATCTGTAGGAGAACTGTACTTGCCCTCAAGGAGCCCTCAGTTTAATGGCGGAGATAGTGATTAGAGTGTGTTAAAATGTATGTGGAGACTGCTTAGATACTGCCCTGTAATAGAGGGTCAGGTGATAGACATCTGGTTTCATACATGTGATGTACCAATTTGCCTCATGGAAAAAATCCAGCACAGAGCTATTGAAAGTATGGTGTGAAGACTGCTGCTGGTTCTTGAACCAGTCCTAGATAGGACAGAAAATGGCATTAAGTGTTTAGAAACTTTAGTTGCAGTTTGACATCGCGACATTCTTATTTTATTTTACAAAAGTATCTGCAGCTCTGCAGTGGCTCAGGCCTGTAATCCCAGCACTCTGGGAGGCAGTGGAGAGATTGCTTGAGGCCAGGAGTTCAAGACCAGCCTGGGCAATAAAGCGAGACCCTGTCTCTATATTAAAAATATATATGTAGAATAAAATAAAAATATCTGCAACAGATTAGACATTAAAAGCTGGCTCTTTTTCAGCTGAGACATGTACTTCTCGAGCACATTTTGAGCCTAACTACTTTTTATTCTCAGTTAAACTGAATATTGCAAAGTCATACAGTGTGGATTACTCCCCGTTTGTATCATGAGTTATCACTTTATAGATTAAATGAATGCTAGTTGAACAAGCTAGCATAGTGTTACAGAAAAACAGACTGTGGCAGCATATGACTTGATTCATATTCCAATTCTAGCATCTGTAAGCCTGTTTACATTTTGTAATAGAATAATGTATCTCTTACTAGGATTGTTTGGAAAATTAAAGAGATAATGAATAAGCAATAATAGTGCCTGGCACATGATAATTGTTAATAAAAGTAAGGCTGGGCGTAGTGGCTCATGCCTGTAATCCCAGTACTTTGGGAGGCTGAAGTGGGTGGATCATGAGGTCAGGAGATCAGGACCATCCTGGCCAACATGGTGAAATGGCCCATCTCTACTAAAATACAAAAATTAGCCGGGCGTGGTGGCACACGTGGTAGTCCTAGCTACTCGGGGTGCTAAGGCAGGAGAATTGGTTGAACCAAGGAGGCAGAGATTGTAGTGAGCCGAGATCCTGCCACTGCACTCCAGCCTGGGCAGCAGTGTGAGACTTCATCTCAAAAAATGAATGAATGAATGTAAAAAAAGAGTGCCTTTTTACCCAGGGTCAAAACATAATTCTGTGACCAAATTGGAATAAAGAATCCGAAGATTCTAAAATTGGTCCTGTACCCACCCTACCATGGTGATTGTGTACTTTAATATTTTTCTGAATAAATGCTGGAGTGTAGAATCTTTTTGATTTCAGTATTTCTAATTTATGGAAGCATTTCTGTATGTGCAAAATTGTTATAAAATTATACTTTCATAATTTTCCATTAAAGCAACACTTAAGCATATTTTATCAGTATTGTATCTTGTAAATGTGTTTTAAAATTTCTTATTTAATAGTGTGAGCAATTAAGAAAAAAATTGTTTTAATTTCTGCTTTCAAACACGTTTTTGAATTAACATTTAGGAATGGATACAGCAGAACAATATCTTATCCATAGTGTTGCGAGATAGTCTTCATCAGCCACAGTATGTAGAAAAGCTAGAGAAGATTCTTCGTTTTGTCATCAAAGAAAAAGCTCTGACCTTACAGGATCTTGATAATATCTGGGCAGCACAGGTAAGGAATTTAAGATGATGGCTATTTAGTTTTTAAAATGAAGATACTAAAAACCGAAGAAATACAGTAGCCGTTATGAAATGGTTGCAGGCTTGTATTGTTTGACTTTGAGAACATTTAAATGCTTGTTCCCCTGCCAGGAATCTTTTTGAAATAACCAATAATCTTTTAAAAATAAAAATATTCCTTTGTCTGTATTTGATAAAGGTTGAGAATTTGTCAGTGGTTTTAAATAAAGATGCAAACAGTAAAATCATAAGGAATGTCTGTTGAAAAAGTGTAAAGACATCTGTAATTGGTTTCTTCATAGACTTGCTAGAAAGCAAAAACCTCCAGTGTCAGATTTAAATCTTTATAAAGACCTATAATAATTATTCCAGAGAATTTATTAACTCTTTGGAAGGATTAGTAACCTTTTTAGTTTTTGAGTTGGAAACTACAGCTCCTTCTATTATCTTAATGACAGTTTTCTATTCGTGGATTTCTTGGGAAACATTATTAAGTTGTAGATTATAAAGCTTTGGGGTTTTTTTTAGTCTATAAAAACCAAGAAAACAGTTTTGCCTTGATTGTTTAAGGTTCCAGTTTTGAAACAGTATTGTTAGTGTGTCTTATTTTTCTATTCGCAATATTAAAATTGGCATGTTAAATTGTAATAAAGGTTTTTATGAACCACCAGAGTACACATTAGCTGTATTTATTATATCGTGAAATTAAGTGGCCAGGTTTTAGGTAGCAGTTCTAAAGCATTTGATAATGTTAGATTTTTTTTTTTTTTTTTTTTTCCGCCAAGACAGAGTTTTGCTCTGTCACCCAGGCTGGAGTACAGTGGCTCGATCTCAGCTCCCTGCAACTTCTGCCTCCTGGGTTCAAGTGATTCTCCTGCCTCAGCCTCCCAAGTAGGTGGGCTTGCAGGCACCTGCCACCACACTCCACTAAGTTTTGTACTTTTAGTAGAGACTGGTTTTCACCTTGTTGGCCAGGCTGGTCTTGACTCCTGACCTCAAGTGATGTGTCTGCATTAGCCTCCCAAAGTGCTGGGATTATAGACATTCGCCACCGTGCGGGCTGTGTTAAGAATTTTCTTGTGTTACAGTTAAATGAAAGAGATAAGAGTACTTTATTGATAGTTGTCAGCAAGCAGTGTATACTATTTAATCTGTTACTCAGATTCTAGTGTTTTGTGATTTTGTTTTTGTTTTTCAATAGGCAGGGAAACATGAAGCCATTGTGAAGAATGTACACGATCTCCTGGCAAAATTGGCATGGGATTTTTCTCCTGAACAACTTGATCATCTTTTTGATTGTTTTAAGGTAATTGTTAACATAGCAAAATATTACCATTCTGTTTCAAATAGAATTGATTAATTAGATCTGTGAGTTATTCCTAGCCAATAAATACTTAAATAGAAATCCCATTCAATAGTCTGTGGTGTGAAGGAATTGACCATTGTTTTCTTTTCCAAGAAGAACTTGATGATCATTTTCATAATAGCCCGCATAAGGGAAACTCAGGCTATCACTTTTTGTTTTTTTTCCCCTGGCAGTTTCTATTTTAGTTACAGGTTCAAGCAAATTTTAGGACTACAGGGAAGGATGATTGGTTGCAATAAACAGTAAGATGACAGCAAGGGATTACCAATATCTTAGTATTCTGAGGTCATATGCACAAGCAAAATATGTGTTAATCAAAATATAACTGATAAGGTAGCCTAAGAACCCCTATAGTCATATCTACATTAATGCCATCATGTTGCTTTTTGAGGACATGTTGTGTAATATCTTTCATCAGTTGCCAGGGTTAGGTTTGTGAAAGCTCAAGTGGTCAGTGAATTTGTGGATTAAGAACATGAAGACCTTATGGCAGTGTGCACTAAGGGCTGTTGTTTTGACAACTGGCATTAGATCATTAGGTCACCAAGGTTTCTTGTTAAAAATAACATACTGACTAGTGGGAACATAAATTGCTATAGCCACTTTGGAAAATATTTGGTATTTAAGTTTAAGATTCTCATGACTCATCAACTTAACTTCTGAATATACACTTGAGAAACTCATGATTATGTACACCAGGATATGTGTTCAACAACACTTGTAGCAAAAAAAAAAAAACCCTGGAATGTTCATACAGTGAAAAATTTCGTGGCAGTGAAAGAGTAGCTCATCCACATGGATGAGTCTAATAAACAGAAGGTTGAAAAAAGGAATAAAGCCACACAGTAATTCATGTACCTTGATTACATTAATGTAAAGTTCCGAAATAGGCACAGCTGGTTTCTGGGGTGTTGCTTGCCATGTATTATTTTTTACCTGGGTACTAGTTACACAAGTGTTTACATTGTGTACCGTAATTATGTCTAAATGTCTTAGGTCATACATCTTCATTTTAGAAGTGAGTTTTAATCAGGATCCTGATACGGTCCATGTGTATGTCTTTTAAGTTTCTTAGAAACTAATCGTTCTTCTACCGTTTGACATTAGGTTCATTTCAGTTTACTGTCTCTATAAACACTGATTAGCAACTTAGTCCATTTTCTGCTGTTATAGCAACAAAGAACAGAATTTTATTTGGCTTACAGTTCTGAAGGTTGGAAAGTGCAAGAGGCATGGTCCCAGTTTAACATGAGTTTTGGAGGGGACATCCAAACAGTAGCAGTAATTTTACACATAAGGCTTTTCCCATATTGCTTAGCAGCATCCCCAGCCTCTACTCACAAAATACCATCAGTACCCTACCCTTCCCCCAGTATGGTAACTATGTTGTATTACAATACTACTTCAGAGGTTTTAAAAAAAAATGTATTTAAGAGTTTTTAATGGTGTGTGTCTTCTAAATTGAGATAATGTATCATTTATTTTTCTTTTTTGGAATTTATCTCTACCCTATAAAAAATACCAGGTTAACTATATTTTCACGTCTCATTGAATAATTCTGTGCTCAGCTATGTTGTTTTTCTGATGAATTTGAATATTGTTAACCTGGTGGCAATTTATGAAGTGGTGACTATGTGTTGTTTTCATGTCACTTAATTTTTTTCTAGGCCAGTTGGACAAATGCGAGTAAAAAGCAACGTGAAAAGCTACTTGAGCTAATACGTCGTCTTGCAGAAGATGATAAAGATGGTGTGATGGCACACAAAGTGTTGAACCTTTTGTGGAATCTGGCCCACAGTGATGATGTGCCTGTAGATATCATGGATCTGGCTCTCAGTGCCCACATAAAAATACTAGATTACAGTTGCTCCCAGGTAAGGGTGTATTGCTTTGCTCTCTTTTTGTGACCTTTCCCCTTCAGTTAGAGGGGTTAGTTACAGGATAGTTCTGTATTACTCTGACATTGTTAGTTTTTCAATGATTTTTCAGAATCGACTTTTTTTGTTCATTAGTCTGCCTCAGGATCTGACATCAAGGTTTTGTGACTCATCTGAAAAGCATTTTAATCTCCTTGGGAGAAAGTATAAACAGAACAGATTATACAGTGGTGGTATTATCAAGTGTATGGTTCTGAAATGCCAGTTTTGAATAGATCATAAAATATTAAAGCTGATTAGGGACTTTAGCGAGAAGAGAAATTAGGTTTTCTTGGCTCATAGGGAAGTTAAGAAAAATTAGTAGAATATCCTAACTAGTAAAACATTTAGTGTCTCTACAATGAGCAAATCACACAATTTCCCTATATTCTAATTTGTAGCATTTGTATTTTTTAACACATGGTAAAGTGAACATTGCTGAGTAATTTTTCACTTGTTAATAAAAACTATTTGTTACATTGATGAACTGGCATTTAGGTAAGAGCTAAGAAAAGCTCAGGAAGGTATATTAATGTAGATACTCCTCAGGTTTTGACTATGCTTACTTGCAACAGTTTGTTAAGTATTCACCAAATTAAATAGTGATAATTCATTAAACCAAGGGTTCTTCTGAGGAGTCTTGAATCAAAGCAGTACATTTGCTATCAGGGCTTTTAACTAGTAACTTCTCTTTTAAATATCTGTTAGTATCAGTGCCTGGCATAGTGTTTTACACATTCATTCGTGAATAGGTACTGGATTTAGTGGACTTTGCCTTTTTCCAGCTTCAACTTTAATATGTTGTTTGGGAAATAAATTTTTAAAAGTCATTCTCCAACTGCCTCTTTTTTCCCTTCTGCTTGCCAAGACTGCTGTCAAAGTGTACATTTGATCATAAATTTTTTCATGACCTTAAAAAGTTATACACTATTAAACCCAGCACTTCTACTTAGAGAAATTTCTTCTCAGACATAGTGAAAAAGGATACAAAGAGGTACCCACAAGGACATTCATTAGTGTTTATAGACGTGAACATGTGGAAGCCTCCTTAATAATTACTTTTTTTTTTTTTTTTGAGATGGAGTCTCACTCTGTTGCCCAGGCTGGAGTATAGTGGCACTATCTAGGTTCACTGCAACCTCCGCCTCCTGGTGTCAAGCTAGTCTCCTACCTCAACCTCCCCAGTAGCTGGGATTACAGGCGTGTGCCACCACGCCCGGCTGATTGTTTTGTAGTTTTAGTAGAGACGGGGTTTTGCCATGTTGGCCAGGCAGGTCTCGAACTCCTGACCTCAAGTGATCCACCCACCTCAGCCTCCCAAAGTGCTGGGACTACAGGCATGATAATAGTTTATGCAAGGTTGTATTATGCATCCATTAAAAGGATTATTGATGTAGAAAGACTTTTACTGATGTAGAAAATGTTTAGTGTATATCATCTAAGAGTATCATTTTCATTTTGCTACCAAAAAAAGAATATCTGTATATTACAGAATAACTCCAAACTTGAGGAGTTTAAGGGAAAAAAAAAAAACTCCACAAAATTGTTTTCATTTCCCTGTTTGCAAAAATAATCCAAGCTTACAAAATTGTTAGACACACAAACTTGGAGTTACCGATTACTATTGACTTTAAGGAAAGAGGTGAAGGTAACTAAGGTTTGAGAAGTAAAATACCATAATAGAAATAATTTTGAGTTTATAACATTATTAATTTTTGACTGTTTATATCTGTTGCTGTCCCTTTTCTCTCCTTGTATGTATGTTTCTTTATTTTTATTTTGGTGATTATTTTTAAATGTAGTTGCCATTCTATTTTCTTAGTAAAATATACATTTTTAGTGTTCTTCACTGTACTAAAACTTGGCCCATTTAGAGTAACAGTGTGGTGTTATATATTAATTACAGATTTTATGATATGGTAGAATCTCTTAAAATACTGGATAAAACTCAATACCTACCCTCTGGCAAACTTGGAAAATCAAACTTTCTGTCAGTGTGCCTAATACTTAGGATCTGTAATGTGTGTAGATGTATTTCAGTCCATATAATACTTAGCTTTTATAATAGTGCTGTACTTTTTGGAGTTTTGGTAGTAAATGTGAAATTAAAACAAACATAAAGCTTTTATTATTATTTAAATTAAACTCTTTACTGTAACTACAACATGATGCTTGTGTTGCCAGTCTTAAAAGCTTTTATTTTATAATTCTCAAAATAATTTGAAAATAAAATGCTCCTATCAATCTACTTAAAACATTGAAATCATTTGTTTAAGGACCGTGATACACAAAAGATCCAATGGATAGATCGCTTTATAGAAGAACTTCGCACAAATGACAAATGGGTTATTCCCGCACTGAAACAGATTAGAGAAATTTGTAGTTTGTTTGGTGAAGCGCCTCAAAATTTGAGGTAAGACTTTTTAACATAGAAAATTACAGTATTTAAATTTATGTACTTTATTGAAAAGAAACAGCGTATCAGCTGGCAAATGGAAATATTAAAATTAGTGGAGTGAGAAGAGGCTATATAAGAAATGTTTGGAACAAAAGAATCCTTTATTATGTCTACCTCCTTTGTTTTATTAATAAGGAAGTAAGCCACAGTTAAGTGATAAATGTCCAGAATCAAGATAATATTGCCTTTGGGTTCTTGGTTCGAAATTATTATTATATACGTACTATATTTCTAGCAAGTATGCCAGGAACTTTCATGGTATGTGTTTAAAATTGGATTAGACCACAAGGACATTTAAATTGATGAAAGATGACAAGATACAGTTTCATAATTTTTAAACATTTATTTTAGCGAGATTTTAATAGCTATCTTTATACTAAGGTGTCAGATTCTGGTTACTGAAATAATTTGTCCTTCTATTTTCTGGTAATGGAGTTGGAATTGATAACATGAAAAGGAAAAATAATGTGGAGAGAAAGCAGGGTGCAGTAGAAGGAATATTCACAGTGGAGTCAGGATTCGTAGGTGTAAATCTTGTGTCAAACCAGGAATTCAATCTTGTAAAAATTCTGTAAAGAATCATGTTTGGCCGGGCATGGTGGCTCACCCCTATAACCCCAGAACTTTGGGAGGCTGAGGAGGGCGGATCACCTGAGGACAGGAGTT